>NC_058029.1:24886192-25136192 GCF_019176455.1 Solea senegalensis
CAATCATGGAGGCGTTTCCTTATATTAAATATAATATATTCATAAATATCAATGTTTCAGTTGATTGAAAAAGCTATTACATCCCGTGTTGATCTGTGTGCTCGAACTCTTCCCTGAATATTTATGTGATTATTAAAAGTGCAGAACAGAGATGAACACTAATCCAGACAGTGTCTGACACTGTCAGTGAGAAAGCTTACACTTGTACTTGTCATCATCAGCCGGAGAGGTGCAAACCTCGAGAGTGCTCACGTGTTTTATGGGTTTGGAAAATGAATATAAACTGACAAGTGGCTACACTGCAGTAGACTTTTCTTTCAATGACGAGTGGAACAGATGATTTTATTTGTGTGGAAATTACAGCGACTGCTGGATAATGATAATCCTGTCACACAAATTAACTGATTAATCTTTCTCGATATAGTGTCAGAGGAACAGAGGAAAATGCCAATTTACCAGAGGCTAAGTTGTTTCAAAAACAAATTATTTTTCATTGCACACAGCACTACAACGGTCACACATCTAACAAACTATTAATCACAACTTTAATTATATTTATTCAGCTGTGGTGACAAATCTAGTTCATTTTTATTTCCCATTCAGATATTCTGCAACTGTAAAGTCCTGAGTTCATTTATTAATTACTAAACCAACCAACAATTTCATGAGAAATTAATAACAGATTAATATTTCATTTGATGAATTCATTTGTAGGATCTAGTGATGGGACGCTCAGCCTAATAAACTTACTGGATGAATATTGTAATTAACTTACAATAAGTTCATCATGGTGAATTTCTACTCATTAACATGAATTCATTTCATTTTTATCTATCTATCTATCTGTGATGTTTCAATGTTTGCTCAGATTTTCTTTAGTCAGTCATCACAATAATATTGTGAATCGCAATGATACGGTTTGTGCCGTCACATAATTACGGTGATGCAAAGTGCACTTGGAAAAAAACAGAAAAAAGGAAAAATTCCAACTGTTTCTGAAAGCTGAGAAGTTGCAAGTTACAGCTAACGTGTGGTTACTGCGGTAGTTTCACTCGAGGAAGCCGGCAAATCAGTGTCTTTGAGAGAGTTGGAAAAACGCCTGTACATAGTTTCTTTATGATGGCCTGTTTTTGGACATTTAAACAAAGACTCAAACAAATGTGATTCAAAATATGTTTTACACTGCTCAAATTTCAAATTTAACACGTCCTTTTAACACAATCTGGTGTTCGTGTACAAATACAGCGTTTTTTCTTCATTATAAATTGTTAATACACTATTTTAACATGCAGTAAATTGTATATAACCGCCAGATAGTGAAAGTTATTCTGTGAAAAATGGGCAAAAGCACTTACATAAAAATATACACATATTCGAGATAAATAGTTCCCTGGCTTTTATGTTTTTTTATGGTAAAAAGCTTGTGAACCAATGAATCAAGCTGTTTTGTAAGTATATTGGCGGTTTCCAAAATAAAACACCAAGAGCACTGTATCTCTGTCTGAGTGCAAGTCTTTGAATGTGAAAAATAATGAAAATCCTCACAGCTATAAGTTTCAGAGATGGAGCACATTGATATCTACCAGTGTACTGTCAATCAGACATTTTCACTTTTAAATGAAAACATTATCAACTTTGAGATGTAATAAAAACAAGTGTCCATCATTTCTGAACAACACTGAGACATTTGATACTGACACATCAAGACATCTATGTACAGTTTTAGAGAAATTTCAATTTAAAAGTCTCACACTGGCACCTTCTTATTCTTTACTAAAATTGTTTCAATTAAAAAGTGAGACCTGTGGTACACGCACATTCACTCTCTCACACTCGGGATTTGATTATGACTTTTTATATGTCATTAACCTTGTCTCTTTCTCTCCCTAGTTTGTGTCCTTCCTTACTTCCCTCTCTCTCTCTCTGTATTCTCATCATGCAGGTTGCAGGATCAAGATCCAGTTTCCGAGGCTACGCTCATCGTCACCATTATTATTATGTTATAATTAATAGTCGACATCATTAACTGTATAAACTTGTAACCTGATACAGTTGTTGTGTATCTGCTGCTGGTCTCCCTCTCTCTCTTCTGTCTCTACCTCATCTCCCTCTTGTCCTTTCTCTCCCCCCTTTCTGTCCCCCACCTCTCCACTGTCCCCTATTTTTCCTTTCACCCCAACCGGTCGAGGCAGATGACCGCACATCTCTGAGTCTGGTTCTGTCAGAGATTTCTTCTTCTGTTAAGAGGGAGTTTTTTCTCTCCACTGATGCCTAGTGTTTGCTCATTGTGTGAACTGTTGTGTTTCTCTGCTCTCCTTCATGTTGTCTACGTACAGACCTGAGATCATGTATGTTATGATTTGGCACTATACAAATAAAATTGAATTGAATCGAATTGAACTTGAAATTTCTCTAAAACTATACAGTGAAATGTTCCAAACACAACCAAGTCAGACTTTTTCAGAACTTGTCTTCAGAAATGTCTTCTAACTTGAAATTTCTCCAAAACTGTCTTATATAAAAATGTCAATACAACTTTATCAGTCTTGCTCAGGTGCAGCAGCAATAAGCTTCCATACATATAATCAGAGTATTGTACACTTTAATAACACTAAAAAGAAATATGAGTTAGTGCCGTGTGTGTGTCGGTGTGTGTTTGTACCTCTGCCTCGTAGATGAAGAGAATGACATATGTGATGGTGTAGACCGTCATGTAAATGCTGAGCTTCACCGAGCCGCTGTGGCTGATCCTCGCCCTGACACACAACACAACACAAATCAAGAGGTCAGAGGTCACACACAAGTCAGAGGGAAGATAAGAAACACACAACCAGAGACGTGCACATGTGTGGGAGGGAGGGATGACGCACAAAAGGGCACAAAAACACCAGTTTGGACGCTTAAATTTGGGGTAGGCAGGACCAAAAGAGAGAACTCTGACCTAAAACATTTCATATGATGCAATCTTTCAATATCTAGAACACTTTATATATTATATTATACATTTTATTGCATTCATTGTCTGATTCTGTTTCCTATTTTTGCAAAACCCAATTTGTTCTGTACATATGCAAAAGTGTGACTACTTCCTGTCACCGCTAACGTATTATGACAGTTGTGGAATTACATAGAAACGGGTATTTATGTTTATAGAATGAACTAACACAATGAAAGGTATATTATATTTTATAAGAATAATGAATGTAAGCTATATTTAATGTCAAGCTGTCACAGGAAACCCGATTTGTTCAACACATTACTGCTAATGACAGTTGTGAATGACGACTAACACTAAAAATATAAAAACATGTATTTAACTTTACTTTAAAGGTATTTTAAGGACATTTTGGGCGATTTGTCAATTTTTGCCAATAAGAAGTAATAAAAGGCCAAAGTCAGTGGCTCTTATTTTGAAAGCCAGATTGGAAGGAAGTGGTGCGACGTAAGATTGGCTGAGTGATCGTTACAGGTGAATATAACTACTCTGTTACACTACTAAAGCTAAAGATAACACAAAAACCTGTATTTTATTTTCTAAGGATAATCCTTAAAAGAAAAACATGTATTTATTTTATACATATGAAAAACAACTAAGTAATATAACATTATTTTATATCCGTGAACCTGTTGTAAATGGTTTCAACAGGAAGTAGTCTCACAAAACAGATTGGGTATCTGGTACAAATAGGTTAGTGACAGTGCTGAAACACCACAGGACACAGGAACATGAATAGAACAGCCAGTAGGAGGCGCCCTCTTTTTCCTCTGAACTGCCATTAGACTGGTCAAAGTCTCCCATCATGGACTTTCAGATCATTCCAAGGCTGGACTCTAGAGAGGGTTTTAGTTGGACTTGGAATGTCTGCTCTGAAATGGGAAAAGGGGGGCGTTCCACTTTGCTGCTCTATTTAATTTGAGTCTATTGAAAAGAAAACAGCTGGATCTTAGAGAGCTGGTCTCACTGGATACTTTGAAATCAACTCTAAAATTAAAACTAGAGTCTGGCTGTAGATGTTTTTACTCCTTCACACAATTTTGTGGTGTTTTTTTTTGTGTTTTATGATTCTGCACTTTATTTTATTATTCTTTAAGATGAATATTTTATGAATATTGTGATATTTTATGCTTTTGTAAATGTAACTGAAGTCTGTTATTCTGTCTTGTGTGAGTAACACTGTTAACTGTGTTGCTGTCTGTCTTGTTAAAAAAGTAAAGTTTATAATAATAATAAATATAAATGACTTAATGCTGACAGGTTATCTATCTTTTTCAATAGCCCAATAATTCCAAACTAATGCCTAGACTGTAAAGTGGCTTCAGGTGAAAAGTAAAATCTCATCACATCTTAATTCTCCTCCAACCTTAAATCAATGCAAAATAATCCATAACTGGACTTACAACAGAACTAACAGAGCGTTAAATGTTGTGTAAATTAATGAATGAGTTTCTATCAAATTCAGCTGCTGGTCTCACTGAGAATGTTCTCAATATTAATCCATAGATGCATTTTGATTAAATAGGGAAAGAAATACACCAAGGTAAATGTGTGCGCATTCACCTCCAATATCCCGAGAATGAAGACATTCTGTATCAAACACAGCGGTTAGAAGCACATAGTTGTTTATCTCATTTTTTAATCAACTATTTTGATAATTGATTCAACTGTTCAGTATTCAGTGTTCTTTTCCATAATTAAAACACACTTTCAGATTTTTCAGCTTGTTAAACATGAATATTTTCTGCTTTCTTTGTTCCATAACAAAGAAATCATTCATTTCAAGGTTTGACAAACACTGATCAACATTTAATGCCTTTTTCTGGACCAAACAAATACTCGATGAATCGATAAAATAATTGGCTAACAATTGATTAATGGATTACAATTTTAAGTGAAATAAATGATGAGGTACATCGTGATTTGCATCCCCAGATTAAAGGTTATCTAATTGCCAGATTGTACTGCAATCCTGGAACACAACACAAAGCTTGTTTTTAATAAGATTGCAGAGCTCCTTGCAGTCTAGGTGACATTTTCTGGAATTATTAATCAATAAAGGCAAAAATACACTATGTTGCCTACCTCAGCTTTAATCTAAAACCATCCACACAAACCCCACAAGACTGAGGTTAATAAGAACAGAAATAAATCTGAGCTTTATGACGATACACAGGCTGCAGATTCATGGCGGGCTGCGAAGAGTCTGTCTTAGTTTTGCCTCACAAAAGCAGAAATTACTGGCTCATTATTTCAAGTCAACATAAAGAAAGATTTCAGCATTACACCTTCATCAGCATTTCAAACAGACTTAAGCTCAGAGTCATTCATCACTGTGCACACACACTAGAATAACACTGGTGTAGTAATTATCACCAGCGTCGACTCATCAGTCACAGCAGATAAGTCACAGCCGCGCGTTAACCTGGACGCTAATGCAGTTTTATATTTATTCTCCGGGATTTAAAGGACGTCCATGAGATCACAGGAGTCATGTGTAATCCTCAAGACAAAGAAGGAGCCTTGAAGGCTCACTTCAGAAGTTCACACGTGGAAAATATAGACCGAGATCAAATGAACCTGAAGCAGAGCCAGTCTTCAGTGTGTGAGCTGTGGTGTGTTCACGATGACTCATCACCTCTCAAACTCAAACACCCTGTGAAATACAGTTTAACTAGCTGCTGATTGTGCACTGAACAGCCCTCGACTCACATTAAACCCACTGAGCGAGTGCGAGCGGCGTCTGGCGATCAAGTGGGAGAAATTATAACTACATTTCAGAAGCAGCTGGACATATTTTCTTTATATATATATATATATATATATTTTATTTTTCCCAGACTGACCAGAGGAGTTTGAAAATGCCGGGCGAGTGTCAGTCAGAGGCAGCATGGAAACATGCTGGTGCCGCTGTGCAGGTCGTGTGAAATGATGCCTGTTAACAAGAAAAACGTCCACCAAGCTTAGCCAAAGAGATCAAAGGATCAGGTGCGATGTAATTAACTCTGGAATGATTATGAATGGATGAAGAAAAAAACAAAAGTCATTCTGTACCTGTTTTAAAGCTGTAGTGCGTAACTTTTAAACAACAAAGCACTCATTGTCAAATGAGTTCACGTGACGCAAATTAAAGGTGCTATATGTAAGAAGTGTATCACATTAAAGGTACAGTGTGTATAATTATTTTGCAACATTTATCTCTGAAGTTGCAGCTGAATGTCCGTCACCTGTAAAGTGTGTTGGAAAAACGATGAAGCCTTCAGTTAGCATCAAAACTCACAAGATATTTAATTTTTTAAATAGTGGGTTATTGTAAAAACACAGTGGCCGCCAAATGGCCGCCTTGTAGCAACCGATAATGTAATAATTTAAATGTAATAAAACCAATAACGTAATAAATTGCCAATAATGTAATAAAGTTCTTGAGCCAATAACATAATAACTTATTACATTATTGGCCTTGCATTATAAAAATCCTTTGATAATGTAATAACTGAGCCAATAATGTATTAACTGAGGTATAACTTTATTTTATTTTCAATTTCTGGAGAGAAAGTGTCACACCTAGCCTTAATATTGCATCTTGCAACAGATATCCGACCTCCACCCTCAAACCCCCCTCCACAGGAGACCTAAAGGAGCATTTAGATTTATATGTCACTCTTAGGGTTCCATTATAGTACCCTGTGTATCCAACTCTGTGACCATACAGACGCTTTGACAGGTTAGTACGCTGCAATTTTCAGTAAGGTATAGTATTCACCGCCAGAGCGCTAGTGGCTGCGGGAATGAGTCGTTCACTGACCAATGACAGCACTGCGGTCTCCATTGGTCTTAGTTGCCTCGACGGATGATAACATTTTTTGGAGACACACGTCGGGCTACAGAGAGGCTCTCTCTTGAAAGGGTTTGTGACGATGGAGAGGGTAATTTAATGTTGCTTTGTAGATCAGACTGGCCCCTGTTTTGGCCGATTCAACAATCCCAGAGTAAAAGTAAAGCTTTGTTTATGATACTGGCAAAGTGCTCTCTGAAGCCACGGAGAGCCCTCTCCATCATCACAAACCCCGACCATGGATGTATTATAAGACCTGGACAGAGCACCGCCCCTTTGGCTCCGTTAAATGCACTTTTGTAAGTCGCTTTGGATAAAAGCGTCTGCTAAATGACATGTAATGTAATGTAATGTAATGTTGCATCGTTTTCGTCCAAACAGAATAATAACATTGAAAGCAACAAAGGTTACACACTGCAGCTTTAATGAGGACTTACTGTCTCTATTTAAGCTGGACAGTGTGGCTCTATAGTCATACACATGCATCTCATCCAATAATTTTGTTGATAAAGGTTGCACATGCACCACCATAACCACCACTCTGTAAATAATATATTGTATTAAAGGCGACATAGACCGGAAGCTCCAATTAACGCTGCGTTTGTGTGTGTATCTGCGTCATGACCTCGTTTATGAAACCCTAAAGTTTCAGAACAAACAGTTCAGCCACTGCTGAGAAAATAGTGTTGTATTGTTTTCCTGGGCTCTGCGAAGCGGATTGGCACTTCCTTAATTTGATGTCGACATCAGAAATCCTCACCACTCCTCTCACCACCGTAGCGCCTCCTGGTGCGGGCACTAGTCCGGGCACATCTGGTTGCGTACATTCAACCGCAGAAGAAGAAGAACTACTCTCGTTGCAGCTGCTGAGATGCAGAGCATCCACCATGCCAGAGGGGGAGCTGTGTATCTGAGAGCTGGCCTATCTATTACGTCACTTCCAGGTACCTGGCCAATCACAGGACAGTGGGAAAGCTTTCGTTGGCTGGCCAATTACAACACAGTCCACGTTCTGGGGGTGTGGTTTTGGTCTGAAACAGCGCGGCTGACGAGAGCGTCAGTGAGGAGATATTTTGATCGGCTCGTTTGCAGCGATTAGGAGGTTTTTAACCATGAAAACAAGTTAATATATGTAAGTAGACCTCCATAACTAACATATATGTGTGACCATGAAAACAAGTTAATATATGTAAGTAGACCTCCATAACTTACATATATGTGACCATGAAAACAAGTTAATATATGTAAGTAGACCTCCATAACTAACATATATGACCATGAAAACAAGTGAATATATGTAAGTAGACCTCCATAACTAACATATATGTGTGACCATGAAAACAAGTTAATATATGTAAGTAGACTCCATAACTAATATATATGTGACCATGAAAACAAGTTAATATATGTAAGTAGACCTCCATAACTAACATATATGTGACCATGAAAACAAGTTAATATATGTAAGTAGACCTCATAATTAATATATATGTGACCATGAAAAATAAGAATATATGTAAGTAGACCTCCATAACTACATATATGTGACCATGAAACAAGTTAATATATGTAAGTAGACCTCCATAACTAACATATATGTGACCATGAAACAAGTGAATATATGTAAGTAGACTTCATAACTAACACATATATATGTGACCATGAAAACAAGTTAATATATGTAAGTAGACCTCCATAACTAATATATATGTGACCATGAAAACAAGTTAATATATGTAAGTAGACCTCCATAACTAATATATATTTGACCATGAAAACAAGTTAATATATGTAAGTAGACCTCCATAACTAACATATATGTGACCATGAAAACAAGTTAATATATGTAAGTAGACCTCATAACTAACATATATGTGACCATGAAAACAAGTCAATATATGTAAGTAGACCGTAACTAACATATGTATGTGACCATGAAAACAAGTCAATATATGTAAGTAGACCATAACTAACATATATATGTGACCATGAAAACAAGTTAATATATGTAAGTAGACCTCCATAACTAACATATATGTGACCATGAAAACAAGTTAATATATGTAAGTAGACCTCCATAACTAACATATATGTGACCATGAAAACAAGTTAATATATGTAAGTAGACCTCATAACTAACATATATGTGACCATGAAAACAAGTTACTATATGTAAGTAGACCTCCATAACTAACATATATGTGACCATGAAAACAAGTTAATATATGTAAGTAGACCTCCATAACTAATATATATGTGACCATGAAAACAAGTTAATATATGTAAGTAGACCTCCATAACTAATATATATGTGACCGTGAAAACAAGTTAATATATGTAAGTAGACCTCCATAACTAACATATATGTGACCATGAAAACAAGTTAATATATGTAAGTAGACCTCCATAACTAACATATATGTGACCATGAAAACAAGTTAATATATGTAAGTAGATACCTACATATATGTGACGTGAAAACAAGTTAATATATGTAAGTAGACCTCCATAACTAACATATATATGTGACCATGAAAACAAGTTAATATATGTAAGTAGACCTCCATAACTAACATATGTGTGACCGTGAAAACAAGTTAATATATGTAAGTAGACCTCCATAACTAACATATATGTGTGATACAAGCATTCTATGTCACCTTTAATAAACAATAATAATAGTAAATACTATTCTTCTGCTGCACTAATCAAAACAACAAAACAAATCTTCAGACTGCCTAGAGATTTCCACCACTATCATGTGAGTACATCAGATGTTTATCCACACCATCAGCGCCAGCGTTCTCAGTGAATGTTTGACTGACAGTCAACATCGGCTCGTCAGGAGATGGTGTTATGACGGTGACAGCGAGGTTTGACAGTGAAAAACATAAACACACCCACACACAGGCCTGACAGGGTTTGAATAAACAAGAGAGGAGGAAGTGCAAAGCTCCTACCTGGTGACAGTGAAGCCTTTGCCCAGCAGAATGAGCATGAGAAGGAACACCAAGAAACTGATGGAGAACAGTAATTTCCCTGGAGACAGGCAGAGACCAGGAGAGACGGAAAGAGGGGGTTAATTAAGTTGTGCTTTTTTCTAAAAACCCATTGAGGGAAAGGGAAAATCAGGTCGGCCACACATACAGTGATCCCACCAGCAAATACAGGCAGATGTTTGCAGTAATTTCAGACGTTAATCTGTTGTAATAGTGTCTGACAACATGACATGGTTTGTCTATGGTCAGTGCCGATGTTTGGGAATCAGTGCGGCTGATTTTTGTGGCCAATAACTTCAGATGGTTTCCTTTGTTGCATTTTATTTGACAAAATCTAACAGTTAAATAAATATAAAGTATAAATATATACTTTGTCTGTACAAAAGAGGCCACATGCATAAAAGTCATTTTACATGCCCACATGTTTGATCTTATAGTTATATAGTATTATATAGTATTGTTTATACTTTAATGTTATTCTTCTTTTCTTACCTGTTTTATAGTATTTTTTAATCATACTACATGACAGTGTAGTATGAAACCTATTTTCTTCTAATTTAAACTATTAAGTGATGTTTTCCTTTAAAAAAAGAAATCATCTATTTTCAGAATAAAGGCTGTGGATGTGTGTATGATATGCACTGATTAATTAGGCTTGGTACATGTGAGGTAAAGCCAAGGACACACCGACCAGATGGCCGATGATTGTCCATAGCCCTTGTTAATGCAGTGTGTGTGTGTGTGTGGGTGGCACATCTGGCCCAGTGGCTTTGGGAGCAATTGACCATATGCACAGGGCGTCACTTACAACTTGTGTTAAAATAGAACTTAACTTCCTGTCTGTTGTCACTAAGATTGCAAATGTTAGGAATCAAAGCTTCCAATATCGATTGAAAACATGTTTTGTTTTTAGTTGTTTTAGTCGTGAGCCCTGAGGGATTCAACGAGGCTTAAAAGGGAAAAGAAGTTTAAAATTCAGTGTGACCAGAGCACTGCTGCATGCCTCTGAGCACTCTGGGTATCTTCTGCAGACACCGATATAGGACATCTATATCATTGGCTGACAGCTCGACGGAAATAGTCATCACTCCTGTGGAGCTCCAGCCAATCAGAAGACCGACAGGTGGCAGCGAGAGATACAGAAACGGTGAAAGTCGCATGTGTAAGAGCTTCTGATGTTTTTCTTTTTCCATATCGTCTTTATCTTTTATAATCATTTGCACTGTTTTCCATTAGCATTTTTAAAGACCTGTCTGTGTAATATGCTGATCATTTGTTCATGTTAAATGCTCACAATATTCTCTTAACTTCTTTCCCCCTCCTCTTATACTATTTATTTCATTATTAACTGTGATATGTGACAACAGAGTGTATCACATAATATTGCGTCATATTGTATCACGAGTCGTTTGTACGTCACGCGATCATCTGTAGACCGGGTGAATCCAGCCCTGTCAGCATTTTCATTTCACTCTGCAGATTTACCAATTTGGTCAACTACCAAGTCTCTGAAAAAAGGGAACCAACTGAGCTAGAAGCGGCTTTATACGATGACGACAGACAAGCGACGTCTAGCAGCTTTGGTTCACATCCAGTATGGAGGCCATCGTCTGTCATTTTAGAAGACTTGCTCCACCCACGGAGTTCCCAATACTAGATAACTGGCACTCCTAGAAAACTACAACAATCGCATTTATTGACACGTTTTCCGTTCTGTATATGACATCCTGATCATTGGTCTGTCTAATTGCATATGGAGGCGTTTTCTACGTCCATTGGTCACGCCTCTTGGAAGTGGGAGCTGATTACAACCTAACTGATGCAGTCTAGCGTTAGCCAGGCTCGATAATCTACATGTATGTAATGACCAGGTGACAAGATATACTGTTTATACACTGCATTTTATATGCACTGCCGTCCAGTGTCCATTTCAAATGGCAAATACAGACGAGCGTCACCTTCTGGTAAGGAAAGTAATGTCTCACAGAGGTGAGAAACATATATGCTGGTTGCTTGTTGGCTGTGATCGCATCTTTTTCCACCCTGCGTTGGATTTAGTCATTTTTTGTGTTCTGGGCCTAAAATGATCTGTTCACACAACATTTAGACAAATGTCTGTACATCTGCCCCATATAGTCACACAAAGTCATACGTGACACCACGTCTATGCCCGTCAGCGTTTACAGCCGCTCACATCCAAATCATTTATTCTGCTCAGGCTGGGGCTGATTTTCCAGCACAGAGGTAATGTCAGTCATCAATCAGTCAGTCAGTCAGTCAGTCAGACATTCAGTGGCCAATGAAGGAGATGAACTCACCGAGTATTTTAAAGCTGCCGTTGCCAACTCCATCTCTTGCATACAGGCCCCAGTAGACACAGTGAAACAACAGGCTGAGCACTGCCAAATGGAAAAGATGTAGTGAGGACAGATACGTGAAAATAAGGGAAATAGATGAGAGGGAAGAAGAGAAGAGACGGCGATGAAAGAGAGAGGAAGAGATGGGAAAAAAATGAAGAACGGGCGAGGGGAGAAAGAGAGATGATGTGGAAAGTGAAAGGGTCGGGGCTGGTGACAGTGGGGAGAAGTAAGAAGAGTGAGACACAGAAAAGAGGAGGCATTGATGAAAGGAGATGGGGGAAAAGGGGAAGCAGAAGGCTTGAGAGAGGTGGGAGTAGAAAGAGAGAAAAAAGAGGGCGAATGGCAGGAGAATTGAGAACCGATTTGCAGAAGGGACGGAGAGACAAAGAAAGGGGAGAGGAGGAAAAAAGGAGGTGTTTGTCAGTGACAAAACACGCTCGACTGAGCACTGGCTGTTTGCGGTAGTTTCATTTCAAAGGCTAATAACGGTGATAATATCGCACCTCTTGAAGTGGGGATTAAGGTATGAGATGCTGCAGCCATTCAAGGGGCTCATTGTCATCCTGAGTGAATGTGTGTGTGAGATAAAGTGTGTGTGTGTGTGTGTGTGTGTGTGTGTGCGTGTGTGTGTTGAGGACAGAAGCTCTCACCCTCCACACCTGCAGCCATAAACATTTTGTAGGTTGTGTGAAGAAGCTGTCTCCCTTCAGATTGTCTGCAGGGGAGAAAAACAGAATGAGATGGAGGTGTGTGTGTGTGTGTGTGTGTGTGTGTGTGTGTGTGAGGGAGAGAGATAAAAGGGATGGAGATATGCTAACAGATGGCGAAGGAGAGTGAGAGGGAGAGAGCGAGGAGTGCAGACAGTGAGAGACAGAAGAAAAGGCGGAACAAGGGAATAGGCCAGATAAATTCGGAGAAGATGGCCATTAATATGCATCCACCTTGTGATGTGGAACGCAGAGCAGGAGCCCTTTAAGAGTTGAGAAATATTAAAAAGTCCATCTGCCGAGGAAGATGGTGTGAAAGTGCCAGAGCGGCTTCTAAACGGAGCCTTTATTCAGATTGTTTCGTTTCATCTTACCCCTGATGGCATCTAGTCATGCAGATAATTGTGTTATTTTACCTGAAATATCAGTGCTAACAACAACACGGCAGCACATTTAAATACATTTAATGCCAAAAATCACAATCCATAGTTTTAATTGGAACCACAGAGTGTATGCTGCGGGTGGATTTTTCAGCATTTTGTTTTCACTGCAACGAAATTCACTCACTCACTCACTTATTCATTGTCTACACAGGAGGGTCACAGTGGGACAGGTCCCCAGTCCATCGCGGGGACAAATTATAAAGTCAAACAACCATGGGTAATTTAGAGTGTCCAATAATCAACCTCTGCATGTTTTTGTGCTGTGGGAGGAAAGCCCATTGGTCAACAGTGCAACAGTGTGACCCATTATACCTCCGTGTGGCACACCCCCCAACAAAAACCCGATCCACTTTAATTCCGAAGCCGTCGCTGCAGAGATCTCGCGGAAAATATGTCCGTAATAAAAGTGTTGACAGCGAAAGACTCTGCAACGTAATGATTTGTGACGCTCTGAACTGCTCCCATGGATACTTGAAGGATAGTTCAGGGTTGTTTTAAGAGCTGCTGAGACATAGTCAGAAAACACACCTCTCACTGACAACAAAGCTGCCGATGGGAACAAAGATTTACCTAACAAAAGCGTCATTGAATAGAATCTCTCTCCTGCTTCCATCTGTATTATCTTAAGAAAGTTTTTGTCACATTATCCCACAATAAGCAGTCTTTTATGTAAACTGCACCTCCTCCACACCAAATTCAATGGAGAAAATCTGCATTTGTTTTACCTCATGGGGACACTGTGTCTGCTCGTCTGCTTGCTGCTGCCTCATTTAGTACGTTTTTTGTAAATCCAAACGAAGGATTTCAAACACTGGTCACAAAGTAAATCAGTGAATTTACTGATGGAGGCAGCAGAGGATCAACAACTCCTGGGTGCCACAGTACAACATTCTTTATTTCCTCTATAGACTTTGGTGCAGGAAGTGAGCGGTCTACAAAGCAACAAAAACTTTCAGTCAGAAAATCAAGGGAAAGGCAAGGAACAGGCTCAGCATGTCATAGACCTAAGTTAACATGGAGAAAGAAAGAAAGAAAGAAATGTGTGTTTTGTAATTTAAGTGAATCAACCTTCAACTAAAATGGAGAATAAATGTTATCGTCGGAACTCGGAGCTTTGTTGCATTTATTTTTTTTCCCCCAAACATTTGAAGTCCAGAAATGTTCTTGAGCTTTCTGACAAATACTGTGAAGAAACAGTTTTTTCTCCTGTTCTGTTCCGCATACATCATGATATATCATAATATATATAATAGGCTTGCAATGACTCACTGTATCACGGACAAAACAGCATTGTAGTGTAGTAGTGTCTTCTCTTTTTGGGCGCCACCCTAGTGACACCACTCCCAGTTCTGACGTGTAACTGGAACACAGCGTGAGCCATGACTTGAGGACCTTGTTCTCAGCTACACTGTGAAGTTCACTTGGCAAAGCCACGTCCCACCTTTTTTCATGACAAACCAAACCCTCGCTCTCTCCGTCCTCCTGCGTCTGTGTGACTCGTGCTCAGTTCAGACACACACTCCACACCCCGAGAGAAAACGGGCAGCATGTTCCAACCTTTACATATCTGAGGAAACACGAGAACTCACTCCTGTCCCATCAAGAAAAACGTGTAGCTACTGGAACACATGTGAAGATAAGGGCACTTAATGACACTGTGTTCATGGGAGGAGATGGAGAAACGGAGACGCGGTGAGTGGACATGACAGTACTTACAGGCAAAGTAGCAGGAGAGGAGGAACACCGTGGAGAATATGACCAGGAATGTGATGTCTGTCTCCAGGATTCCTGCGAATACAGGGCGCAGGACAGAAAGAAAGAAAGAAAAATGTTTCATGGAGTAACTGCGCTTCAGAGAGTAATATCAAGGTGAAGAGGAGATAATTATGAAAGCACAGAATCGAGAGGAACAGGTACGTGACGAGGATACTCGAAAGAGCTATCAGAGGGAGAACATTAGCGTTGTAGGAATCATTTATTTAGAGGATACTTGGGCCTCTTCTTCTCCTCATCCCTTCTTTTTAGTTCATCCATCATCATTAATTCATTCAGCCGTACCTTCATTATTATAATTTGTTCAGTTCACTCTGCTTTATTGGCCGTGCTAAGTGGTGCTGGCTTGTCCCATCAGCTAATCATCCCATAATCTCGCTCTTTTTTTTTCTGACTAATCGCTCTCACCAAACTCGTCCGCAGAGAAGTGCTGCGTCCAGAACGACTGGCCGTTGGTCAGCTTCATCTCGTACTCCAGCTGCAGGCCATCGCCCTGCGAGGGAGGCAGAGGGAACAGAATCAACTGTCTTGTCATCAAAGAATTGTCATTCACAGTTAAAGCTACACTGGACAAATGTGCAGCTTATAAAACTGCCATGTTTTCTGATATTATATTCTTTGTCACGGTAAAGCTGACACAGCAACGGGACTATTTCATAGAAATAGTGGGTCATCTGATTCGTTTTTAATACATAGTCATAGTCAGATGTATTTACTTCAATTACAGATGTGGTCAGTAACTGGTGTCTGTAAACACTTCTGTTTGAATCCTCTTCATAAATAAATCGAAACAAAATCCAGTGTCTGCAGCTACAATTCTGTCGTCGAAATACTGTAATAAACATGATGAATAATTGTTTCTGGAGCAGTGAAGTTGTCCACACAGCACTCTCTACTGTACTTCTGCTTTAAAGAGGAGCCGACGTGGGGGGGCTGGGGCATTGTTGGCAGGCAAAGTGCGGGAAAAATCCCAAAACAAAAAAAAGATCCTAGAAGTAAGCAAAGAAAGGACATTATGGAAGGTTGTTAGTCTACATGTGTCCCTTGGCAAAGACACTTAACCCCACGTGAAGAGTGTGAGTGGGTAAAGCAGCTTTGTGTCAAGAACCTACAACATTACGACAACTTGAACTGTCTGATAAAACTTCCCTCATTCTACTCACACATCAAATAAAAAAGATATTTCACTTAATTAAACCAAACCAATCCAACTTTATTTATAAAGCACCACCAACTTAACTCGCAAAGGTTTCATTAATGTTGGCACGTCTTAAAAATACAGTAAGGCTTTACATACATACATGCACTTTATCATGCGAAGATCACGCTTTCCCTTAGGTTTACCCTAAACTGCCAGAGGCACTGTGAATAACGACAGTACCTGATATGAAGTGGTTCTCATCACTGCGTCTTCTACACTGACTTTGAGTGTTTTTTGTTTTTTGTAGCAGTGAGTCATCTCTGCCGTCCTCAGGATCTTTGGTGATCCAGTAAAATGTCAGTCTGTCCCTGAGTGTTTCATCGTCCTGGTGCACAACGATGACGAGATCACTTTCCTGACATATATGCTGCCGGTTCAATATTTTACATTTTACATTCGTTTATGGACGTGAGCAACATCATTGTCTTAGATGCGTGACTTAAGGTACTGGAGCTTTTTGCATTATTATTTTTTTAATAATAATAATAGTAAATATGCCCAGCAATTAATGATACAAATGAACCATCCTTAGTTGTTTTTTTCCAGGCTTTAAACACATTAAACTGAAATAACCATTCCACTCTGTCATCATCAGTACATCAGTTGTATACATGTCTATTGATTTCTTTTTAAACTAACATATTAATAACTGAATAACGTCATTATTGTTTGAGTATGAGCTCCACGGAGCGAGTGAGAGCTACGCTGCAGTGATCAGCTGAGATCAGCTGTTTCTCTGTGCCTCCTCCAGCTGACAGAGATGGAGAATCATTCATAAATGTAAACAATATTTATCCCGCTGCTCGTTCTGTGTGGTATTTTAAGCCTTATAATTAATGTGTACTTCATTCTGAGACTATTCCATGGCATCAGCACAAGCAAGCAAGCACGACCGTTACAGCTTAAATGATTATACTCTTCCTCTGACCGACGCCGTTTTAGTCGACATGATTTAACTCAAGTGTCAGGAGGACAAAACATGTTCTGTGAGATTTGGACACTGAAATCTAAAGATTTAATCCATGAGAACTTGCTCGTCTAAGTCTGAAAAGATTCGCTCTCTCAATACATGAAGATAATTCACTGACAAGGCAAAAAAACCAGGGTTTAAACAAGTGTGATGACATTTGCATTTAGATGCATTCTGAATATTACGTTCATAAACACAAGGCCACTGTGACCTTGACCTAGATTTAGTTTAATTGTGAGTCCAAGTGAATGTTTTCACCATTTTCACCAGGATATCATCGAGATGTTTGCAGGATGGACAAACATAAACATGTTATAGAGACATGAAGAAGAACTATCTATGACCCTTAACGTGCTGGATCACACTAGTCTTCTGAAATTAAACATTTTAAATTGGAGCACTGCAAGAATGATGAAATTATATTAATATGTTGAGTATGAAGCCCGGCATATTCATAGAATATTTACACAGGGGGAATCTAGAGTGGAAGATCATTTAAATCCAAATGACGTTAATTGATTTTGTGCTAGAGCACACACAGCTGCTCTATTAATCAAACCATAAAGCAAAGTGTAGTGTATATTTAATGCTTTTTTAGTTTCATGATGGAAGGTCTTACAGAATCATGAGTTAAAAAGACCCTCACATGAAGCAAAAGGACATCATCGTCTAACCAGTCCTGCAGATGATCATCATCATGGAGAACTCTGAACACAAGCTCACTTCATCACTTCATCATCATCATCATCATCAGCAGAGATATTTCCACTGACGTCTGTTCTTCACACCAGACTGACTGAAGTGAGATGAACAGAGTGATGCTCAGCATCTGACAGACAACTCTGCCTCCATTCAAATTAAAGCACATTTTATTCACGTTGTGGCAAATCATAACATGTATTATCTGAACGCACCCTAAGGTCGAGACCGTACAATATTATCAAAAGAAAGAAGATTCATCTCCAACATTTATTTAGTATTTAGTGACCCTGGGTAGTGACCCTGAGTAGTGACCCTGAGTAGTGATCCTGGGTAGTGATCCTGAGTAGTGATCCTGAGTAGTGACCCTGAGTAGTGACCCTGGTAGTGACCCTGGGTAGTGACCCCCTGGTTAGTGACCCTGAGTAGTGACCCCCTGGTTAGTGACCCTGAGTGAGTGACCCTGGGTAGTGACCCTGGGTAGTGACCCTGGTTAGTGACCCTGAGTAGTGACCCTGGTGTGTGACCCTGGTTAGTGACCCTGAGTAGTGACCCTGAGTGACCCTGGGTAGTGACCCTGGTTAGTGACCCTGGGTACACCCGTGACCCTGAGTAGTGATCCTGGGTAGTGACCCTGGTTAGTGACCCTGGTTAGTGACCCTGAGTAGTGACCCTGGGTAGTGACCCTGGTTAGTGACCTGGTTAGTGACCCTGGGTAGTGACCCTGGTTAGTGACCCTGAGTAGTGACCCTGGGTAGTGACCCTGGTTAGGGACCCTGAGTAGTGACCCTGGGTAGTAACCCTGGGTAGTGACCCTGGGTAGTGACCCTGGTTAGTGACCCTGAGTAGTGACCCTGGTTAGTGACCCTGGTTAGTGACCCTGGGTAGTGACCCTGGTTAGGGACCCTGAGTAGTGACCCTGGGTACACCCTGCCCCCTGGACCCACCCTGGGACCCTGAAGTGAGTGACCCTGGGTAGTGACCCTCCCTGGGGGACCCTGAGTGACCCCCTGGGTAGTGACCCTGGGTAGTGACCCTGGTTAGGGACCCTGAGTAGTGACCCTGGGTAGTGACCCTGGGTAGTGACCCCTGGGGACCCTGAGTAGTGACCCTGGTTAGACCCTGGGTAGTGACCCTGGGTAGTGACCCTGGTTAGGGACCCTGAGTAGTGACCCTGGCAGTGACCCTGGGTAGTGACCCTGGTTAGTGACCTGAGTAGTGACCTGGTGTGACCTGGTAGTGACCCTGGGTACCTGGTTAGTGACCCTGACCCTGGTTAGTGACCCTGGTAGTGACCCTGGTTAGTGACCCTGCCCTGGTGAGTAGTGACCTGGGTAGTGACCCTGGTTAGTGACCCTGGTTAGTGACCCTGGTAGTGACCCTGGTTAGTGACCCTGGGTAGTGACCCTGGTTAGTGACCCTGGTTAGTGACCCTGAGTAGTGACCCTGGGTGAGTGACCCTGGTTAGTGACCCTGGTTAGGACCCTGGGTAGTGACCCTGGTTAGTGACCCTGGTAGTGACCCTGGGTGACCCTGGTTAGGACCCTGAGTAGTGACCCTGGTTGGTGACCTGGGTGACCCTGGTTAGTGACCCCTGGTTAGTGACCCTGGTTAGTGACCCTGACCCTGGTTAGGGACCCTGAGTAGTGACCCTGGGTAGTGACCCTGGGTAGTGACCCTGGTTAGGGACCCTGGTGGTGACCCTGGGGTAGTGACCCTGTAGTGACCCTGGGTAGTGACCCTGGTTAGGGACCCTGAGTAGTGACCCTGGGTAGTGACCCTGGGTAGTGACCCTGGTTAGGGACCCTGAGTAGTGACCCTGGGTAGTGACCCTGGGTAGTGACCCTGGGAAAAGCACCAAAAGATCAGGAGCTGCATCTGCCTCGGCTGGTTGGGGCAAAAGGAGAAATGGTGGACAGAGGAGAAGAGGGGAGACAATCAGAGGGCAGATAGAGAAGAGAGACCAGGAGTAGATGATGTATAACAGTCACATTAAGTTCTGTCAGAGTAGATGTTCAAAGCAGTGTTTTGTAAACTTTCGATACAAGGACCTACTTTTTAAAAACCATCATCACCCAAATCACAATATAAATCCTGACAATTTGTGCACAAATTATATTATATTATATTATATTATATTATATTATATTATATTATAGTGTAATTAATACCAGCAGTCGCATGAATTGTAGAAAAAAAAAATTCCTCTATCACTTTTAGTCATAACACAGCAATGATGAAAATACTACTAATAATATAATCATTTAGTTTAATGGGAAGATTTTAACCTAATTAAAAATGTAAAGGGATAATTCATGTTTTTTGACGTGTGATTTATAAGGTCCTGATATACAGTATAGTTATACAGATAGATATAATATAATGTATGTGAAGGCAGTTAAAGGGTCAGGAGGAGTTTTAGTTTTAGTCCAGAACAAATTTAGTTCTACTACGCACCGGTGGGGCAGGCGCCACTCGTACACTTAAGACAGACATGTCCAAAGTGCGACCTTGGGCCAAAACCAGCCCTGGACACTGAATTTGGTGTGGACCTCTATATAGACATCCACACATTATTATTGAATTAATTTCTATCACAGAGATGAGCATTTTCTATATAGCACTGAATATCTTTTCCTTTGAGACACAGTCATATTTTTCCTACACCTCAAAATGACGACATTCTCAAGCGTCATGTTTTGTCCTCAAACTGAAAATATTCAGTTTACTGTCAACGATAGCAAAGAAAAACAGACTGATTGATTGATTATCATAACAGCTGGGGCTAAAACTATTGATTGAGTAATTGTAATTAATCAATGAGTCATGAGAACAAGCTCTCTTTTTCAGCATCTTAAAAAAATCATTAAAAACTGAATTATTTTTGATTTGTGGACAAAACAAGAGATTAGCGATCTTCAGCTATTCAAGGTTTGGTAAACACCGATCGACATTTTTCAACATTTACTGACATTTAAATCACAAACAATTAATCAAGAACATAATCAACAGATTAATCCATGATGAAAAGAATCGTTAGTTGCAGCCATAACAGCTACCTGTAGGGGCAGTAGTGACCTTTTTGATTGTAAGGGCATCTCACTTATCTCCACTACAAAGGCACTGCTTCAGAAACTATATAGAGTTCAATTTTACCATTTACCACTTCCTCATGTTTTCACCACGGGTACTTTAGCGTGCGTCTTTTTGTCCATTAGGGCACCAGGGGTTTGCCCCCCCTTGTGCACGCCACTGGATGTCATGTTCCCCAACATTTTTTTGCGCCACGGTCGAGTTTAATGTCAAACACAGGACACGGTATAATAATACAAATAAGGTTACATCATCTCTGTTCACAAAGACCAAACAGTGGAAGAAGAATAACATCAACGGCAACAAAAATCTAAATGTCCATACTGTGTCTTTAATGTTGTACTTATATTTGTAAGAGCAATGATGCACAGAGGAATCTGCAATTCAATCTGGAATCACGCAGACTGCAGGAGGCTTTCAGTCTACAGTATCTTAAAAACACGCTCCTTTATCTCACTGTTAGACAGCCTTTTCTGTCAGGAGGAGATAGAGTGGCCAACACGCTGTATTCTTCAAATAAAGACTTAACCTGGAGAGAGATTTTATTTGGTGAGCCTTTTGTGGCTCGAGGAGCTAAAATCTCTTTTTTTGTCCTGTTGCAGGAGGTGAATAAATCCCTGCTGGGTACAGATACAAATACAGATAGTATTAATGTAGCTCCTCAGCGAGGAGAGTGAGTGTGCCTTGTAATGTCGTTACTCAGTTTCAAAACTGGCCTGAAAATTAAAGACAATCCCCTGGTGTGTGGAGAAAGAAAGAAAGAAAGAAAGAAAGATTTTTTTGATTTTTAAAATGAACATTTATTTTCAAAGTTCAACACAAATTACAATAGAACACTATTAAGCAGAGGGAAATTTACCCCATAAAAATAAAAAAAATAAATAAAAAATGACTCATATATTCAATACTAAGGAGTCATCTGTGACTGAGCAGAGAACACCATGCACTGCCCAAATGTCTCTGAATGTGTGGATATTGTCAGTCAGGCTGTAGAAACCAAACTCTACTCTTAGTCGAGCAGATAGGAGGCTGCTACAGACTCTGACTACATCCTCTGACCCCTGACCTCTGACCTTATTTCTGCGACTGATCCAAATAGCTAGCTTTGCTGTTCCTGAGATGTAGTTGACCAAGGTAAGTACTTTCTTTTTACGGGCAGAATAGTGTAGTCCGTAGATGAATAGAGAGAGTGAAAACTCTACCCCTAGACCTTGAAACCATGTTTGCAGCAGATCAAAAAGCCTCGTCAGCCTGGAACACTGGGTGAATAAATGCTCTAAGGACTCTACCTGTGGGCAGAATGGACAGCCCTCACCTGTGTTCGGAGCGAAGTGAGCCAGAAACCCGTTTGTAGCTATGGCCCCGTGTACAATCCTCCACTGGAGGTCGCCCGTTCGTTTTTCAATGGGGGCTTTGTACAGGGACCACCAACAGCCCCTCGGGGATGAGTCCACATCAAAAACCTGTGTCCACCTCGATGCTGGCACCTCTGCCAGTGAGCGAAGGTTCAAAACCTTCGCGCTCATGATGTATATCGCTTTCCTTCCAAGACCCTCGAAATCTCCAGACTGTGGGGTGTTGAGAGACAGCAGGAGGTTCTGTTGGTTCTGAAACTGCCCGACATCAGGAGACACGAGCAGAGGAGGAAATAAGTACTCGCATTCATCATCCCATTGATCGGACAGGGTGTTATCTTCAGCGAACTCTCTGAGGGCAGGGGGTAGCGACGCACAAACCTCCTCCAGGAGCCTCTTCAGGAGCCTGCTGGACCTGACTTTGAGTTTTTCAGACAGCTTGGGGACAGGTGTCTTCAGCAGGTGACCCAGTTTGACAATGCCAGCGTCCCTCAGCTTTGATTTAATTGTGCTTGATGACAGCAGTTTCGATTTTATTAGTGTGTCTGTGAAGAGTGGTTCTTCAAAAAGCCACAGTCCAGGTGTTGTTGTGGGTTTCCTGTGGATTTTAAAGACCTGCCAGGCCTCCAGTACGGAGCGATAAAAGGGGGATAGTCCAGTTAGGTCTCTTGAGACTGGATCCAACAGGAACAAATGTTTGTCATAACCCAGCTCTCCAGCTCTTTTCAGTAGTGTGTATGCAGTGTCCAGCCAAGCCATTCCAAGACCGTATAGGAGCTTCTGGGCTGTTTGAAGTCTGAAAGCTGTCATCCGGGCTTGAATGTCCACCAAACCTTGTCCCCCCTCATGGATTGGCAGGTACAGTATCGTGGACCTCAGCCAGTGTTTTCCTGACCAGAAAAAGTCCACTAGTTCCCGTTGGATCCGGGTCACCAGGCCACCAGGAGGAGGGAGGACCATCAATTTATGCCACAGCATCGAGGCAACCAAATTATTGACTACCAGGACTCTCCCCCTATAGGAAAGCTGAGGTAGCAGCCATTTCCATTTGGTTAATCTGGCTTGCACTCTCTCCACCACACATTCCCAGTTCTTCTCCTGAAATCGCTCTGTTCCCAGGTAGATTCCTAGGAATTTCATGCCTTCTTTGCCCCATCTGAGGCTTCCAGGCAGAACCGGGAGCCCCCCACCTGTCCACCGGCCCACCTGCAGAGCCCCACTTTTCTCCCAGTTCACTCTGGCTGACGAGGCCCTTTGATACAATGAGATGCATTGTTGTAGTGAGTTAACATCTTCCTGACTCGTTATGAATATATTTATATCATCAGCATATGCTGAGATAACCAGTGGTGGATGACTGGAGAGACCTGGCAGAGTTATGCCTGAAAGTCTCTCTCTTAATTTAACTAAAAAGGGTTCAATTATTAATGAGTACAGTTGTCCTGAGAGTGGACATCCCTGCCTAATGCCTCTTTTCACTGGAACTGGACTGCTGAGCCCACCTCCCACCTTTACCAAGCAAAAAGCCTCCTTGTACAATAAATTGAGGTGTGAAATAAAACCCTCACCAAAACCAAAAGCCCTTAACGTTGAAAAAAGAAAAGAATGGTCTACCCTGTCGAAAGCCTTCTCTTGGTCTAAAGAAATAAAACCGGCATCAATATTTTGGTCCTTGCAGATTTGTAGGAGGTCCCTGAAAAGGAAAATATTGTCCATTATTGTTCTATCTGGTATGCAGTAAGTTTGGTCCTTGTGTACGATGTATTCCAGAAATGTTTTCAGTCTGTTGGCGAGGATTTTTGAAAATAGTTTATAGTCTGTGCAGAGCAGTGCAACCGGTCTCCAGTTCTTTAAAAGCGATAAATCGCCTTTTTTTGGCAGCAATGACAGCACGGCCATCCTGCAGGAGTTAGGCAGCACCCCCTTCCTGGAGCACTCGAGCAGGACCTCCCACAGGTCAACACCAACACTACTCCAGAAATGTTTGTAGAACTCAGCTGGCAGACCATCTACACCAGGAGTTTTTCCTGCAGCCAACTGATGTACGGCCGCGGTGAGCTCCACCAGAGAAATGCTGTGGCCCAGAACCTCCCTGTCCTCAGTGGTGAGCTGAGGAAGTCCCTGTAGTAGCTCATCCACACTATCTCCACAACAGGTCTCCGCATTGAAAAGCTTGCTGTAATAGTCCACAGCGTGGTGTTTCATTTCCACAGGGTTTGTGGTAATTCTGCCACCAGGAAGCTGCAGACAGGCCATGTGTTTGGATCCTGATGCGGACTTCTCTAACCCAAAGAAGAAGGATGTAGGAGCGTCCATGTCTTTGATGGTAGTAAACCTGGATCTTAGTAATGCTCCTTTGGCCCGTTCATTGAGGAAGTTACCTAGTTCTTGCTTTTTATGTTTAAGTCTGTCCCTGTCTGTGTTGTTGCTGTCTGTTATGTTGCTTTCTAGGTCTATGATTTCTTCCTCCAGTCTCCGAATTACAGATTTGATATTTGCTGAGGAATGGCTGCAATACTGTTGGCAGAAAACTCTAATTTGGGCCTTGCCCACCTCCCACCATTGTGAAAGGGACTGGAACTCTCCTTTTCTCTGCCTCCAAATTTCCCAAAAAAATTTAAATTTTTGACAGAAGTTGAGATCTTGTAATAATTTGGTATTGAAGTGCCAATATGAGCTGCATCTTTTTGTAGGTGACATGCAGAGTTCAAGGGTGATTAGATGATGATCGCTAAAACCAACTGGAAGGATGTTTGCTTTAGATAGTCTGTTGATGTAGGATTTGGACACATAGAAACGGTCCAACCTGGCTGCACTCACATTGCCGTCCGCCACCCTGAGCCATGTGTACTGCCTGTCCAGAGGGTGTTTAACCCTCCAGGCATCCACCATGTCTGTCTCACACACTAACTGGGACAAAGCAGTGGCAGACGGAAGGTAAGATTCACCGCCTGTCCGATCCATGGAGGCATCAGTGGTGCAGTTCCAGTCACCTCCCAGAACAACACACTCCCCTTGATCACATTGTTGTAGAAAGGTTTTAAGGTGTTGAAAAAAAACTAGTCTCGAGGGGCCCTGGTTTGGAGCATAGATGTTAATAAAGCAAAAAGGTGCACCATTAATTTGGGCTCTAACTGCTAAAGCTCTACCAGGAACTACCTCTGAACTAGAGATGATGTTTGCATTTGATCCTGCAGTGAACAGCACAGCGACGCCAGCAGACAAACGAGTACCATGAGACAGACAAATGTGAGGTCTCCACCACAGAGTCCAGTCTGTCTCATTTTGGTCGTCACTGTGCGTCTCCTGCAGGAACACTACCTGCAGATTTTTCTGATTAATCATATCAGAAATGACAGCTCTCTTCTGCTGATCTCTCCCTCCACGAATATTCAGAGAACCTACCCTCACCGAGTGCATGTCAACCAGGAGAAAGGAAACCAGTAAAAGGAGAAAAAACACCCTGTGAAACACATTCATTTTCTCATCCTTCTCCCTCTGAGCTGTTCCTTACTGTCACGTCTATCTTTTATTTGTTTTCTGACTGCTGTCAAATGTTTAAGTAGTCTGAACCGTTTCTTTTCATCTAGGATATGATTTTTTGAAGTTTTCACACTTTTTACAAATTTTTCCAAATCTGGAAAATAGTCTGGCACTTTTATGGCTTTTCTGAATGTTTCATCCAAGAAAGTGTCCAGTTCTTGTAATGTGTACAGGTCTGGCTGAGAACCTGCCACAGAAACACAGTCAGTGTCGTAGTCTATGTCATCATATGCCTCGCTGTCATCGTTGTTGTCTATCTGACTGTAGTTGTTATCAGCCACAGAGGAAACTTTCTCAGTCTGATCAGTATTTTTTGCAGTGGTGGGGTCTGGCACCTGCCTGCTGACGTCACACTCAGCTGACACCTGCCCGCTGACGTCACAGTCAGCTGGCACCTGCCTGCTGACGTCACACTCAGCCGTGTGTGTGTCACTGTCAGCCTGGCTCATTGACCTCTTGGACTCAGGAGACTCGGAGTTAACAGTGGAATCATTCCTGTTTTTCTCCCTGCGTTTTCTGTTCTGTCCCTCTGTTTGAGCGTCGCGCCCCTCCAGCGACCCCACCCGCAGGTCCGCAGGTCCGCAGCGGCCGAGGCGCCCGAAGCGGTCGGAGCGACACGCGCAGCGGCCAGAGAGGGACCCCCCCCCAGCCACAACGGGCCCAGCTACCGGATCAGATCCCTCCCCGGTCAGTTTGCGCGGACACGCGCTCCGCTTATGACCCTCGTTGCCACACTCAAAACATCTCATCCTCCCCGTGCTGGCATAGACCATATAGTTTCCCTCACTGTGTTTTATTCTGAAGGAAACCTCTAGAGTCTGTGTGGGACAGGTGAGGAACATGAAAACTTGTCTCCGGAAAGACTGGACGTGTTTTAATCTTTCGTCTCTACAGCCTAGATTTATAATTTTAAACCCACTCGCTAGCTTCCCGAAACGCTGCAGTTCATGCGCCAGTGCCTCATTCGGAACGAACGGCGGCACTCCAGAGATGGTGACTCTGGTGGAGGGAACTGCGAGGGGGGAGACCTGGAGATACGAGCCGCGGACAGTGACACCACTTTCAATTAGCCCCGCAACAAACTTTTCCTCCTTGAGGAAGACGATGACACCATGGTTCATCCTGGAGGCATGGGACAGACAGGAGTGACCTACTGCGTCCCCCACCGCCAGGAGAACCTCCTCTACCGGCACCGATGGATCGGGTTGGATCCTCACCCCGTGTCTGAGCGACAGTGACAGCGTCTGTGAGGACGCCATCGCCGCAGAGACACGCGGGGACCAAGCCGTTAGAAGACGATCAAGCACAATTAACAATTAACCTACTCTTCTACACTATCAATTTAGATTGAGTCACACATGCAAACCAGCAGAAAATAGAAAAAGTGGCGAAACTCACCCAAACTTTCAGTCACTCTCTCGAACCCTCTCACTCTCTCTCACACTCTCTCCCAGCATGCACCACGAGAAAGAAAGAAAGAAAGAAAGAAAGAAAGAAAGAAAGAAAGAAAGAAAAGAGGAATCTGAGCTGCGGTGCCGACTGCTGTGCCAGTGTGAAGATGTCCCAGATTAACATCACAGAGAAATGCATCATCATATGCTTAGCAACTGTGCTGCTTCTTCATTCTCATTTTTCATTATTAATAGTTACAGTGACAGTGACACACACTTGTGTGTGTTGTGAAGTGGAGCACACACACACACACACACACACACACACAGATACAGCATATGTGGGTATGTAACAGAGGAATATAAAGGAGAAAGTACACATACTTTGTTGGAATGATGTTCCTTTTTATCTTTCACGCAAATAAAGGGGCATGAAACTGAAGAGGATTTAGAAGGTGAGGGTAATATGGCGGGGCTGACGATCAGAGCACTGAGAACTCATTTCACACACGCGGGTTCAAAGCCGATGGAGTTTGTGCTTGTTGCAGCAGAGCGAGGGAAAAGAGAGACGGGAGGGCGGAGAAGGAAAAAAAAAAAAGGACTTTGATTTCATCTCACACTCATGGAGACTCCATCTCTCTCCCTTTATCAAGGAGGGCGAACAGCACGGATCATTCACTGCTCTCCAAAAAATCAATACAGACACATGGAGCGGGGAAGACAGAGGAACAACAAAGAGAGCGAAGGATGAAGAAAGTTTGAAAGAAAAAGCAGGTAGAGAGAGAAAGGCAGGGAGGAGAGAGAGAGGGAGAGGGAGAGGGAGAGACATTGATGCATGGAAGAATTGACAGTGTGGAGGGACAGACTCTGGATGATTCTGAATGCTTAGTTGTCGCTCTCATGTGGAAAAAGCATCCACCGGCACTGATATTTGATGTTCTTCTCTGTGCTTGTGTCTGATAACAGCTCGTAAAAGGACCGTTCAAAGTCTTTCACAGTGTGGATGTTGACTTACAGTCAACACCAGTACAGTGTGTGTACACAGTGTCCACCTCAACGTCTCGCCCAGGTGGGACTTCACAAAGACTCATTTAGTAAATCTAGTCCTGTACTCTGATATGGACGTGACATATTGATCTTTAAATAATAATTAGAATCTGAGTTGGGTTCATTTCCACATATAGCTTTACACAATATGAGGAATTTGTTCTTGTCATTGTCATAATATGAATAATAAAGCTGTGCAGTTTGTGCAGTTGTGCCAAAGCAGAAGATTAATAATTGGTTAATCTGTCCATTTATTTGAATGAAACATCCAAGTATGAGAAACTTGCAGTTTAGTGTTCCCTATGACGACAAGTCTCATGAAATATGAAAATATTCAGTTTACTGTCAATGATGAGCAAATTAACCAGATTATAATCACATCCTGTTTTTGATTTATAGAATTCAAACCGATTGATTTCTTATTATAACAGCTGGAGCTGCATCTATTCATTGATCATAGGTAATCATTTCAAGGTTTTGGAGACACTGATCGACATCTTTCATCTTTATCATTTACTGACCTTGAAGAATTAATTGAGATAATAATCGATAGATTAATCGATGATGAAATAAACCATTTGTTGTAGCCTTAATAACATCGAACGGTTAACTTGGCAATCGATTCACTTTTGCAGCCCTTAAACAAACTCCTTAAAGATAATGCTGTAAAATAATATTACTTACTAAGGAGCCTCATCCCTGAAAACACACCCTGAGTAAAAGTATAGTTATGTCCATATATATTTGGACCAAATATGGAAACACTTTACCATTTATTGACTGAAATGATGAGCTGAAAATAAAAGGCATCTATTTTGATTTTATATTATTCAAGTACAAAATGTCCCTAATTATCTTCTCAGTTACAAATATTGGACTTTTTGATTACACTGAGAACAAAACTGATTTTCATTATATCACATTGTGCAGTTAATTTTATATTCTCATATCGGGGAAGACGATTCATTCCTTAATGAATTGATGAATCCTTATGGTATAGTCGTTTATTGCAGCTCTAACAAATGTATACTGTACAAAAAGACTCACACTCTTCTTTTTATTGCACTTCACTATCAGGTGTGTTCATCTCCTCTAGCTGTGAAGTCTCCACACGCTGTCAAACTCTCCTGTTTCTATTTTCTTTATTTATTACTCAGAAGTGCGCCGCTTCAGAAGCAAACTGTGTGTGTGTGTGTGTGTGTGTGTGTGTGTGACCGAGTGTGTCGGCTGCTTTTCAATTAAGATGAATCACCTGGCCGAGGCTGCACTCATTAACAGCCAAACTAATTCCAGCTCTCCCTTGATTCCCTGGTGGTGTGGTTTTGTTTCATTAACAGCAGCTCTGCTCAGCATAATGAAGCTGTAATAATTATTTTCTTTATTTTTAGGTTTCTTCACTTGTGTCTGACAACAGTTGGTTCGTTTGATGCGATGAAACCATGTTATCGTGCGGCTGTTTTCACTTTATTTCTAATATCTATTTAGTGCAACATCACAGAGAAATAATACGTGCTGTTTGTCTGTGCAGAACTTTTTAAGCTCTGACGCACAGATGTAATTAGACGCCTGCTGCACAGTGTGATAAATAACCGCTAAAGAGAAGTTTCTTCATTCATGAATTAAGATATGCAATTTTATCAAGCTTTGTGATAAAATGCACTTGTATTCAGCTGATCTCGTCTATCAATAATTCATTATAATAATCATGAAAAGGGAACAGCAAGATTCCATGTGAGTTACTTTGTGGTAGGGATGAACGTTTCTAGCAAAAATGCTATTCAAATATTTAGTGTTCGTTGAATACTCTAAACTCCGGTGCATGAGAGCTCAGACCAGGTTAAGGCCTGAATAAAACCTGTACATGACACAAGAGATGCAATTTCTTATAACTCCTAGCACACCAACATAAACATTTGACTGACACCATCTTGGCAAATCTGATGCTCATCATTGTGAGCCATGTTACATGTTACATGTTACTTTTTTGCCATAAAAACACCGCAAACAGGCAGAACATCGTACGACTATCACGAGAGGACATAAAATTATCGAGAAAGAACACAAAAGTATTGAGAGAGAACACAAAAGTATCGAGAGACAACACAAAAGTATCGAGAGAGAACACAAAAGTATCGAGAGACAACACAAAAGTATCGAGAGAACACAAAAGTATCGAGAGAGAACAAAAAAGTATCGAGAGACAACACAAAAGTATCGAGAGAGAACACAAAAGTATCGAGAGAGAACACAAAAGTATCACGAGAGAACAAAAAAGTATCGAGAGACAACACAAAAAGTATCGAGAGAGACACTAAAGTATCGAGAGAGAACACAAAAGTATCACGAGAGAACAAAAAGTATCGAGACAACACAAAAGTATCGAGAGAGAACACAAAAGTATCGAGAGAGAACACAAAAAGTACGAGACAACAAAAAAGTATCGAGAGAACACAAAAGTATCGAGAGAACACAAAAGAGAGAGAACAAAAAGTATCGAGAGAGTAAAAGTATCGAGAGAACACAAAAGTATCGAGAGAGAACACAAAGTATCGAGAGAGACATAAAAGTATCGAGAGAGCACAAAAGTATCAGAGAACAAAAAGTATCGAGACAACACAAAAGTATCGAGAGAGAACACAAAAAGTATCGGAGAGAACAAAAAAGTATCGAGACAACATAAAAGTATATCGAGAGAGAACACAAAGTATCGAGAGAGAACACTAAAGTATCGAGAGAGAACACAAAAGTATCGAGAGAAACAAAGTATCGAGAGAGAACACAAAAGTATCGCGAGAGAACAAAAAAGTATCGAGAGACAACATAAAAGTATCGAGAGAGAACACAAAAGTATCGAGACAACACAAAAGTATCGAGAGAGAACACTAAAGTATCGAGACAACACAAAAGTATCGAGAGAGAACACAAAAGTATCGGAGAGAACACAAGTATCGAGAGAGAACACAAAAGTATCGAGAGAGAACACTAAAGTATCGAGAGAGAACACAAAAGTATCGAGAGAGAACACTAAAGTATCGAGAGACAACACAAAAGTATCGAGAGAGAACACAAAAGTATCGAGAGAGAACACAAAGGTAGTGTGAGAGAATGCAAAAAGTTTGCTCTAAAGATTTTCCCACCCTGACGAAATAACAACAGAAGAAGGTAAAACATGAACCCTATGGATTTTACTGACCTATGAAAAAGCTTCAATATGCTCCGTCATCTCCAATGACTAGAATTGAATTCATACTGACTTTTTCCCCTGATGAAATAATGACTATTTGTGGTTCAACAGGACATCATTCATGCAAGTTTACATCTGGTAAAGAGAGTAAACATCCTCCATATAGGACTTTGGGAAGCACTTCAACACAAGTTAAGAGAGAACATGAAAGCAGAAGCAGGAACAAAGACAGGGAAATGTGTAAGTGGGAAAATGCACTCAAAGAGTAGAAGGACGGGGGAAATAGACTGATTATGATGCTAAGATGCGGAGGAAAAACACAATTATAGACAGGCTGACAGGAGACAAAGAAGTAAGCAGCTCGTCACAGTGTGGGAGCTGAAAGAGTACGTGAGCCAGAGATTGTGAGCGACAGAGGTAGGGGAGATGGAGAGGTGTGAAAGCAAAAGGGATGCGAGACGCGAGTGACGCGGGGTGGAAATTGGCTTCGGGGTGGTGCGGCATGCACAAGCCCCCTCCCCCGGGGAGCTGAGATGAGCTTTCATACTGGAGTCCAACAGCATTAGGCGGCGTGTCCATCAGCACACGCCATGGAGCAACAATAAACAACACCTCGCAGGAAGCATCTGCTCTAATCATATCCCTCTTCAGCCGGTGCTCTTATGTGACAGCACACAAACACAACCACACACAAATACACTGAATGGTGACCAGCAGTGTGACACTGATGTGACAGTGACAGACAGACACGGATACTGTCACACATCCACAAGATATTCTGCATTATTCTACAAAGTAAAAGCATTTCACACTATGGGTTGGTAGGATTTATATCCCAATATACAAGATATATACTGTATTTCATATAAAGCATATTCCATTTAAGAACCTGTGTGTATCATTTGTTATTGATCAGATATCAGATGAAGAAAAGAAAATCTGCATCATTTATTGGCCATAGAATAATTCTTTTACAGTACTTTTTAAATACTGTAAAAGAAAATATCTGCGCTAAAAATGACGCAAGGAATGGCACTATCTAATTTTAAGGATTATTTTTATGCAGCTCAGATTAAACCCCTGATTAATTTGTGAAACCCATCCTTTCAAGCCAGATGGAAAGATATCGATTCCCCCCCAATACAAGCAGCACTACTGCACAAACATCTGGGAAGATTTGTAGACAAGGCACAGAACCCATGGATCAAAGCACAGCTAATAATCTGGAATATGATAAAAGACGAGTATAAATTAAGTAATAAATTACAGATAATCCAATGGTGTGTCTATGATCCGGAATTTAGGCCTAACACTATAGATAAGGGATTTAAATCATGGATTTTGAAAGGAATAACAACATACTACTCTCTCACAGAAAAGGGACAATTTAAAAACTTTGAAAAGTTAAAAGAAGACTGTAATCTTGAAAGAACAGATTTTTTTTAATCAGATTCACAGGTGAGGCGAGCTGATGAATATTTATTTCGTATTTTTATAACCGCTGGTAAAAAAACACTGACAAGGCGTTGGCTTCTCCCTGACCCGCCCACAGTGCAGGAGTGGATAAGTATAGTAAGCGACATTTACCTCGAATGGATGATCCTGTAATGCTATTTTTATGCTTTATTTTTGAATGTTTTATTTGGCCTATAACTAGTGTGTATTGTTTTATTTTATTTATTTAAAAAATAATAATAATAATTTGCTCTTTTATATACGTCTATCTTTCCCGATTTGTTTGAGTTCTCAAGTATACTTTCATTTGACTTTCTGTATTTTGTTTCTTGTTTTCTATACGGAAATACCATTGTATGTTATTTGAAATGAAAGTAATTATTGTACTGTAATGCTCTCACAAAACAAAAATAAAAAATGTAAAAAACAAATGTCATAAATGCATAAATCACAAACATCTTCGATGACTAAAACTTTTAGCAGTGTTCATTTTGTCAGTCACACTTAATACGACACTGCTTGTGTCACAATATTGACAAAATATCAGTTGCCCAGGCCTATTTTATTTCTCAAAGCATTCTTACTGAGGACACTCAAAATGCATTCATTAGACCCGTACCTTAATGATCATAATTAACCTTTGACCTAACCCTTAACCTAAACCTAATTCTAATCCTAAAACCAGGTCCTGACCCCAAAAAAGCCCTTTTAACCTGTGAGGAACAGACAAAATGTCCTCACTCCCTATGTTTTTTTGGTCCTCACAAAGATATGAGATGACACACACAAGAACACACACACACACACACTTATTTTGGTCTTCAGTTTACAGGCTCAGGATTTCAGCACAAAGATCAACAAACAAACACACCACAGCTACCACACGCCGCTCGCCTTTTTCCCGGCACACAATTAGCGCAACGTTGGGTCCCCATCACCAAACAACAAAAGCCACAAAAGTCCCTGAAGCCAGTGAATCAATAGGTCTTTTAAAGGCTGTTAAACACAGCTGCAGCAGAAAGTTGCACTCAGAGGAGTCTCTGTGCTGCCGAGCAGAGACGGAGCACAAAACAGTGTCCAGAGGCGATTCAGAGACAGATGTGCTGCGACAGGATCAGCTGCAGGACCTAATGACTTTAGAGGCCTCACTGCTATTTTGACTGTAATGCAATGTACAACAGCATTTGAGTATAATGTACTCTGGCTGCAACTAAGGATTCTTTTTAATAATTGATTCAACTGTTAATTATTTTCTCCATTAGTAGTTGCAAAAAGAATGATTAAATTTTCCTCAACCAAAATGATGATGTTCTTGAATGTCTTGTTTTGTCCACACACCGAAAATTATTAAGTTTACACAATGTTTTTTCTTATATGGAGCAAAGAAACTGGGAAAAATGTCTCATTTCAGAAGCTGAAAGATGGAATAATTAGTTTTAATTATTTAAAAACATATTCAAACCGATAATTGGTCATTAAAATAGTTGGGCAAGACACTCAATCCCACATTGCTGATTGTTTGTGGATGTGTGACAGAAAATGTGCTGCACGTACAGTAGACACATGAATGTGTGAGTGAATGAGTAAAGCAGCTTTGAGTGGTCTAGAAAAGACTAATAAAAACATATATATACACAGACCATTTATCAAAATCATCATATAACACTGCTCAAAGAAAAGTCCTGTGAAGTCTCAACCAGTGGGAAGTTTGCGATCTTAAATCAGCTCAACATCATCTACACCCTGCAACTGCTTTTCTAACTCTAATTTGAGTTTACCATGTTCAAGCTGTAAAAGAAGCAACTCCTTCTGCTGTTCAAATGTCAAACTGGCTGTCGATATAAGTGGAGACACCATTTTACTGGAGTGAACGGCTGATCGGCCCTCAATCAAAGCAGTCATTTCAATTAGGTTCGATGACTGCTGATGACGGCTCCTCTCTCTTTCTGACGTTTTTATCACCAAAATCCATCTCACTCATAGTTTTCTGTTATTTTCGGCAGTTGCTCTCTCATACACAAATTTCTTAAAGGTGTAAAAAAAAATGGAGGGCCAAAATATAGTTTCTAAAAATGAACAAAAGTCAGTCAGTCATCATCTAACCGCTTTATCCTCCACCAGAGGGTCGCGGGGCCAATCTCAGCTACATCGGGCAATGGTACACCCTGGACAGTTCGCCAGTCCATCGCAGGGCCACACACAGATAGAGACAAACAACCATTCACTCTCACACTCACTCCTACGGTCAATTTAGAGTGTCCAATTCACCTAATCCCCACATTGCATGTTTTTGGACTGTGGGAGGAAGCCGGAGAACCCGGAGAGAACCCACGCACACATGGGGAGAACATGCAAACTCCATGCAGAAAGGCCCTCGTTCCAACCGGGGCTCGAACCCGGGTCTTCTCGCTACACCACCGTGTGGTCCATGAACAAAAGTGTCTTTTATAAATAAAACAAACAAAAGGGCAAAAAGGTAAAAATCAAACCAAAAAAAACATGGAGCAGAAACACAGGAAGCAGACCAGGAACACATGAACACTATAGTGATCAGAGAGAGAGGACATGTGACCTGAAACTAAAACAAACGACATTAAGCCACAAAGACACTGAGGAGTATATACAGACTACATCATACACAGGTCAAACACAATAGGACAGGAAGCAAAACTAGACAAGGTACACACACTCTGAGGAAATACAAAATAAAACAGGAAACAGGAAACCCAATGATCCAGGGGTTGTGACACAAGCAAACAAACTCCTCAACAGTTACCATACCACTGTGTGCTGTGCAGTCGATGCACCGCTAACCAATTAACCGAAGAAAATCTACCTGATTTAATATCTAATCTGATTTAATCCAGGCACTCTTGGTTTGGACAGTTACCTCGGGTTTTGGGGTTTTTGGCTTGCTGTTTTATTTAGAATGATTTCCTGGTCGAGTTTGCTCACCTGTGTCTTATTAACCCCGCCTCCCTGGTGTGTTTAGTCTCTGTGCTCCTGCTTTATATCAGGTCACTTTGTTCCTGTAGTTTTTCCAAGAGATTCCCACTCTTGTTATTTCTACTCCCTGTGTTTTGAGGTTTTTCTGTTTGCGTTGTTCCTTTTTGCCTTTTGTCAGTTGTTTGGTTCATTTTTTTGCAACCTGCCTTTGGCTCCTCTATTTCTTTTCTTTTTTCTTTTCTTTTTAACTCAGTGACACTATCTACTGAAGCTAAATCCCGCTCTTCAGTCAGACACTAATGCTGGGTGGATATGCACTCAAGCCCGGTGGGGAGGGAAAGAAACCAGAATCCAAAAACAACAAACAGACCAAACTTAAAAGGCTCTTTATAATAAGGTGACGCTCGTTCTTCATTGAGTGAACTCAGGAGCACAAAGCAATTTACCACCTAGCTATAATCAGCTATTATAAATATAAACACATAATAATGATCCAGCTGCATGACAGACATCTGCAGTTCTCACTCATGAGCTGCTCACATGAAGGTGGTGGTGTTAAATGTTTACAGACAGATACTGGTAGTGTGATGCAAGCTCCGCCCTAATTTGAACACACAAGGTTCATTTTTAGTGGTTGTTTTTTTTTTTTTCCTAGAGGACGCCGAGGTTCAGATAAAGTTAATCTGCGTGCTCGATCTCTCCCTGAAGCCATATGTTGCCCATGTGTAAAAACACTGTAAAAAAGGCTTATACTTCCTTGCAGAGCTCCCTCTTTTTTTACTTTTTTTCATTTTACTTATTTAGATTACTGCAGGAATTCAGAATGTTGCCTTGTGCAAAATGCTCACATGGGAAAGCACATACACAGACAAAATTTAGACTGGTTGAATTGAAAATTAGCACAATTAGTAGCCTCAAAACTTGGTGTGCAGTTCTATTTAGAAGTTGTCCCTATTTTAAAGCTGCACTGTGTCATTTCTGCTACTATCCTGCGTCTGTTTGGTCTCTGAGAACAACGTAATGTTATTTATATGCTGCAGCCTTCATCTGTCAAGCAATACTATCAGACCCGACAGCAGCAGCTGAACCACCGGGACTTTTGAGCAGTAGATTTCACCTCTGAAACTCCCACCTGTTTGCACACTTGCTTTACTTGCACAATGCTGCCGTTGCCTCCAACCGTCTTGACCTAAAACAAATCACTTCCTGTATACGAAGGGAATGTCAACGCCCATCAACAACATTTAAACACCACTACACTGAGAAACACAGAGCTGTGTGTTTGTGGAGCTGAATTGTGTTTGACAGTGGTCTGAATGTTTATATTTAAATGTTATACACCTTAGTTTTTAATGTCTACCGACATACTTTCTGTGTCGGCTGCAGAATCTTTAAAAAGATTAAAATGTCAGAAAGCTTAGACAAGTTCATAACTCAGCTCATTGAAGAATACCACGGAAAGGTTCATCTACCATCTTTCATGACAGATCGATGATGATGATGACGATTATAACGACAGTGATGACATTTGTTTCTCTGTGACGACGACAGCGTGTTTAAACCCTCTCAGTCTGTCCGCATCGCCATAGTAACCGCCCAGCGGAACACCTGCCCTTGCATGGAGGAAAAGAGGCGGTTCGGTCAGAGAGGTCAGTGCTTACCCCACACTTGCTGAGAGCAATGTACCACCATCGCTCCCTCACCGAGCGGAAACTACGACCACCCACGCAGCTCAGCACCTCCTCGCTCCCGTCTCCTTCCACCTGTGAGAGACGGAGACAGACGGGGACAGAAGTGTGTCATCCAGAACAGAGACGCACTTGCCACAGTGGCATATCAGCGATATACCAGGATACAAACATGTTTCACAGCACCCTATAGCCTGAGATGTGGCGACAGGATCCACTAACTGCCACAACAACAGTCACGCTGGTGATCACACTCCCTAATGTGATAAACAAACATGTCGCGTTGCTTATTGAAAAGAATATTTTTCTTAAAATGGAAAAAAAGGAAGCTATGACAGGAGAGACAGATCTTGACTGGGCAGCATCATTAACAGTGCGGATGTGCGCATTAGCACAATGTTATGAAAACACATTACAGACCATTAGCTCTCACTCGCTGCTTTCTCCTCTTTCCTTAGAAAAGAATATTTAGAGGGAAACAAATAACAGAGTTGGGCGATAAAGTGATAACATGATATAGTGTGGTACCTAAAAACAGCCACAATATCACTTTCATTACAGCCATTAAAAAATAAATAGATAAAAAATCTGCTGTGCATCATGCATAAATTTGGAGCCTTGTTTAGTTTTAAATTTAGTTAATACCTGAATAAAGTTTGCGTCTGTGTGGCTGAGTTTTTCCTTCCTGCTGATGTGGGAAATTACATTTATTAGGGCAGTAATAGATGATTAAATTCAGAGGAGGGCAATGGACGAGGTTATGGATGTGACGTCATCGTGTGACGAGACACAGTTAACATCCAGTTGACAAAGTCCATTAAAAGATAGGACAAGTATTCTGACGATCACATGACTGAGAGACGCAAGTACAACTACAACGACAGTCTGTCCATCTCTGTGATGTCGACCGAGATAAACAAACGTTGATCATCATGCTTGTTTCCTGTTTCAATGACAGACGACTGTGTGATGCAGCTTCTCTTGACACCATGAGAGGCCACGGATCTCAGGTTCAGCTTGTCTACATACCCACGTGTCCTTGGTCGAGATGAGTGACAGGTAATGCACTGCACATAGATGCAGTAGTGCTGTAGTGTACTACTGCACTAGTACACTAGTGGTAGTATAAAGCAGCTTTAAATGGTCATGGAGACGAGAAAATCACTGTAAAAATACAAACCAAACCATTTTTACCATAAACGCTGTGTGAGCAATTGAGAGGAAACTTGTTGCTACTTGGTGTCAGATTTCACCACCAGACCACGCCCCCTGCACTGATCCCCACTCACGCTCACTCAGCTTCTTATTATTTTTCAGAATTAAGTGTTGGGCACAGCTTCATGTACCCCAGGAAAAGTTGTATATCATGGTTCTAAACCATGAAATTCTCTGTGAGAGACATAACAGTATATCACAATGCTAGGAAGTCACAGGTCATCTATTCTTGAAACTTTTAACTTAACTTTTATTCGTATTCTTTACTGTGTAATTTTATTCTTAGGTTTATTAAAAAAAACTGCTGCTATAACATTCGTTACCTTTGTACACTGGAGCGCTGTGACGAAAGAATTTCCCACAAGGGATTAATAAAGTATATTCTATTCTACTCTATTCTATTCTATTCTATTCTACTCTATTCTACTCTATTCTATTCTATTCGGTCTATGCTTCTCAGTACAGGTGTTTGGTGTGTTCTTACCACACAGCCAGACCAGGTGTAGCGAGTGGTGAGGTTGATGACCTGGTTGTTCTCGGGCCTCAGCACTGCCTCCTTCTGGTAGCAGTTCTGTCAGAGGTGGAAATAAGAGCGCACGCGTGAGAACACGGACGAGGAGAAGAAGTTGAGAAGGTGTGTGACTGAAATGTGATGTAGTGAAGCTGTTTAAATTAAAATCTCTTCAGTGATGGATTTGTCTCTCGTATGTGTGACTGCTGAACACTTAGAGTTTTACTGTTTTACTGTTTCACTTAACTTCTTACTGTTTCACTTTTTTTTTAAATTTTGTATGCTTGTTATGCACCTATGTCCCCAGAACAAATTCCTTGTATGTGCAAATCATACTTGGCAATAAAGCTCTTCTGATTCTGATTCTGATTCTGATTCGAGTGGTGCTATTTGATTCTTTATTGTAATCAAATCGTCCGGTACATATGATATTATCATAAAGTATTTGATATTGTAGGGAACCCAGCCAGACAATGGTGACGTGTACCGATGTTTCCAGAAGGGTTTATTAATGTACAGCCGTTCTTTCTTATTTTGCACATTTCAGGAACACCATAAGAGATAAGGACAAACAAATAAACACAATGAGCTCTTACAAACTAATAATTGGGATAATCTTGAAGGGGTAAAATTCTTGCCAGTATACATTCCTAGGGATTTATTTTTTAAAATCACACTTTAATTCAATATTCCCTGAGTGATAGATTCAAAACAAAGATAAGATATGATTTATTATTATACTATAAATGGAACAATCCAGAATCCAGAAATTCAGTTAGTGTTAGTGATGTATGTTGTGTGTTAAACACCAGAGTGTGACGAATGGTTGCATGATACATAATTCATAACTCGGGATATAAAGTGATTGGTCAGCAACAACACTGTTAAAGCAGCACCTGTCCGGGCTGTTAGGATCATCGATGGATGATACTGATGTCAAACTGTGTGTGTGTGTGTGTGTGTGTGACTCAGCAGACTTTTAGATCTGTGTGTGTGTGTGAGTCATCATCTGTCTCAGATTGTGTCTTGCTGGCTGACAGCAGCCCATCTGCTCTCAACATTTGATGTGTTGTGCATTCTGACACGCTCCTGTGCTCACCACAGTTGTTAGGCGCGTTAATCCGAGTTACCGCAGCCTTTCTGTCAGCTCCAACGAGACAGACAATTCTCCCCTGACCTCTCTAGTCATCGAGGAGGATTTGTCTTCACAGCTGCTGCTCGCTGGATGTTTTGCTTCACGTTACATTTTTGGCACCCTTCTGAGTAAAGTAAATCTGGATTATCTTCCAACATCAGCAGCTTCATAAATATTTGAAACCAGCCTGACTGGTGCCTACAATCCAGCTCCAGGCAAAGTGACAAAGACCACGTTTGTTTGCAATAATTCCTCAGCACTTTCTTTCCGATGTTCGGTGTATATATCTCTCTTTTTTACTTTTTAATCTATTAACACTTTTGTTATATTTCAGTTACATTTGTTTTATAATATTGCATCATTTTAATACCTTATTTTACCCTTTTCATTTGTCATTTTTCTCTGAACCCTTTGCCGCTGTAACAATGTAAAATTCCCCAGTGTGGGATCAATTTAATTTAATTTAATTAATTTAATTTAATTTAATTTAATTTAATTTAATTTAATTTAATTTAATTTAATTTAATTTAATTTAATTTAATTTAATTTAATGTAGGGCAGTAATTAAAGATTAGTTTTATAATCTATTAATCTATCCGTTTCTTGTCGAATAATCAATTAGTTCCCAGTCCCCAAAAATTATTATTTCTTAAATGTTTTGTTTTGTCCAGAAATTTAATTTATTCAGTTTTAATGAACCAAAAGAAAGAGAAAATATGAATATTTAAGAAGCTGAAAATCTGACAAATCAATTATCAAAATAGTTCAAAAAAGACTCATCATTGCAGCTCTCTGATATATCTGTCATTGTCCATGCCACTGCTGTGGCCCCTGCTCTGAGACACTGACGCTCACTCTCACTGATTCAAGGTTAGATTCAAGGTTGAAGAAGTTTACTGTCATGTAAAAACACCGGGTCAATGGTGCAATTGTGCAATTCAATTCTTACTTTGTTGTTCTCCCAAGTGCCAACAGACCAACAAAAAAGCTTTTACTTTTCTGACTGTAAACTGTTCACTCTCCTGCACCAAAGTCCATTTTAGCTCACGGGGAAACAGAAGCTTCCATGTTTGACACACTGGTGTCAGATATGAGCTAAAGGAGAAAACATGTTCTTACTAAGTCATAACAAGCATAGACTTTGTTTGTGTCTCAGGTCGCTTCCCTAAGCTTGTGTTTTAGTGTCTCATATAACCACGCTTCAAAAACACGGAACTATCCCTTTAATGAATAAACACAAGCATGGATGGAATGGGATAAACAACATGGGGGTGGGAAGTGTGTGTGTGTGTGTGTGTGTGTGTGTGTGTGGGGTGACTCTTTTAAAATTCAAAGATCACAGAATAATAACGTTCAACAATAATGGACTTCACCACATGAGAAATACACACGATACAGTCAGTGAGTCTGTGAATATGTGGAATGTGGAAATATACTGTTTTTATTGTTGTATTGTTATGGTTTATATATGTATATATATATATATGTATATTTTTTTGCATCATAAATGTGTTTTATTGTGAAGTATACATCACTCCACAAGCACTTTTACTGTGAAATTCTGTAGAATATCATCATGAATATCTTAGATATATGTGATATCCTGATGGAATATTGTGTCATAATTGAGTTTGTCTCCCCTGCTTTAACACATTTCACCACACATCACACTAAAATTAAATTAAATTAAGTTTTATCTAAACTAAAAACATCATTATACCAATACTTTACAGACTTTGCTCTTACATTCAAGGAGAGTTTCATCAAGTTAAGGGAATAAAGTTAGTAAACTGTCAATCAATCATTCTTTTAGAAAGTAATCTAAACTACTTCAGATTACAAAATGAAAATGAACTTGTTTTTCTTGTGCTGTGGAGCCTTTGTTCAAATAACAATAATAATAATAATAATAATAATAATACTGATGATAGAGGTTTATATAACTCATGATCATTTGAATTGATTCATCTGGAAGGTTTTTCATTCTCAAACACCCCCATCTGAGAACCACTGCTCTACTTGCTCACACATATAGATCGTACCATTTTTGTGTCATCAAGAAAAATGAATCTTTGTCTCAATTTCCCAAAACCTCATTTTCTCGGAGAATTGGTAAAGTGGGTTTGTTATATTGGGAGCAGCATGAGACAGTATAGATCCTTAAATTCACGTTAAATTGGAGTCATGGGCCCTGTGATGAGTCTAAATTAGAAAATAGGACTGTATTTGTGGAGTATTAGAGTGAAACACTGGGAAATCGGCAGAAATAAATTAGAATTTTTAATCAATTAGTGATAATTGAAGGGATTCTGATTGACGAGTAACTTACTTTGAAAGATCAATTTTGTCTGTGGTTACAAAGTCTCAGAATAAGAGCTTTTTTCCACTCCTCTCTGTAATATTGTATGGGCCAGAACGTATATCTTAAATCATTAATCATTATCATATTTTTCAATTATGTACATTTACGTTTAAGATGGAACACACAAGTCCAAATCTACCAAAAAAGTGTTGAAGCATTTTTCTACTTGTAATTCTCAGTCACACAAATATTCAACCAGAGAAATCAGTAACAATGTCATTCAATAAGATTAGCACTGCCGTTAACCATTATTTTTACAATCCATTCAAAACTGTTGTTTATTTTCTCGATGAATCAATTAATCAGTGTCAGTGTTTCTTCAATAATTAATTAATAAAAGCGTTGGGTTTTCTTCGGCTTCTTAAATGTGAATATTTGCTGGTGTTTCTGCTCCGTATAACAAAGAAATGGTTCAAACTGAATCGTTTGGGTTTGTGGACAAAACAAAGACATCTGAGAACATCATCATTTCCAGGTTTGAAAAACACTCAGTGACATTTTCTGACATTTTCCACAGATTGTTATGATAGTTACAGCTCCACTTTACCATTATAGAATAAAATAAGCCCTTAATGGGTTCACACGGTTTTTTTCTCTGATGTTTTCATTGCAAACAAACCAATAAAACAATAAAACCAACACATGATGCAGAGTGTATGTTTTCACTGTCTCACCTTTTCAGGCCTTTTGTACACAGCTGGCCACTGAGAACTGTCATCAAAGTAGAGCAGTATGTTCTGACAGCAGCGCGACTGCACAGGAGAGAACGGGGGGGGGGGGCAGATTAGGAGAAAAGGCTTGTGCATCGATCAGAGACGAGGCGGCCAGACACTTTTAAACAGATTTAAATTACAAGTCTGCAGGCTAACAGTATGAAACAGAGAATGGAGAAGATAGACGCAGTGGAGGAGAGTGAAAGGGACGGAGGAGATGGAACGAAGAGGAGGAGGAGGAGGAAGAGTGATGCACTGGTGGAGATGAAGGAAGAGGAGCTCCTCGTTTCCACATGTGCGAGTCAGATAGACTAGTATGCACAAAACGACTAAACTGAACGTTTGCAGACAAACTCTACACGAGGTTAACATAAAAACTAAAGAGCAGCTATTGATGATTAAATGTATCTTGCTCAGGGGTAACATTGACCTAGAGGGAACTCGACTGGCAACCCTTTGGTCACGAGCCCAGTTCTCTTGCTGCTTGGTCATGGTTCTCTAACAGTGGTGTGTGAGCTTCCTCTGGGGGGAGGGATCTGAAATACTGTTCTACTGTACACTGTGTGCACAATTATTAGGCAAGTTGTATTTTTGAGGGTTCATTTTATTATTGAACACCTCGGTCAATCCAAAATGTTAACGAACCTGAACCTGAATATTTAAGAAAGTAAAAGTGAGGTTTTGTCTTTCTTAGGAGAATATGTGCACAATTATAAGGCAACTGTTAGTGTGCATATAAATATACAAATAAACATTTCTGACATGTCAAAAAAACAAATCAGTGACCAATATAGCCACCCTTCTTTTCAATAACAGTCACAAGCCTTCCATTCATGGAGTCTGTCAGTTTCTTGATCTGTTGACAATCGACCTTTTGTGCAGCAGCAACCACAGCCTCCCAGACACTGTTCAGAGAGGTGTACTGTTTTCTTTCACTGTGAATCTCCTGTTTAAACAGGGCCCACAGGTTCTCAATAGTGTTGAGGTCAGGTGAGGAAGGGGGACATGTCATTATTTTTCATCCTTAAGGCATCCTCAATTTTAGCAATTTCAAGAGTGCTGCATCCCTCTGAAAGACTTTTTACAATTTTGGACTTTTCAGAGTCCGTTCAATCTGTTTTTTGGCCCATTTTGCCTGAGGAAGAGAAGCTGCCTAATAATTATGCACACCTTGTGATAGAATTACACAAATACACATCACCTGGTATGCTTGAATCCAATAAGCACTCGAGTTTATACAGCTTGAAGTTAGAAAATATGCATAAAAATACTCACTTGCCTAATAATTGTGCACACAGTGTATATACCAGGGTACGTGATCAGAGTATATGAAGTATATATTATGTGTAAAATGTGGGCTTCGTTCAGTGGTTCAGGTCTGTGCAGACACTGAACTATAATCAATTCTCTAACCAGACTGGTTGCACCTGTGTCCTGGATCAGATATACTGTACATGCAAAATGTGTCCATGCAACATGATGGAAAACATATCAGAGTCCGTTAACTGGTCACATGTGTTACACATTGAAATCATCCTCAACTCTAAATCTAAATCGAAACCTACAAGTTCACTGTGGAACTATTGTTTCTGAGGTTCTTATCTTATCTCCCACTCAATAGCAAGTGTTCTCACAAGTGCTGCTTTTTCTGTTGATGACATGATGATAGGATGGTCACGTTCAGATAGACGACATCAAATCTGATCTGTAATGAATCCCATTTCACAATGCACTGCAGCAGGTAACAGTGGGATTAAAAGGGATGCAGTGCTCTATAAGATGCCCTTGCAACTTTGTTTGCTATGGGTGCCGCATTAAATTCAGTCCCCAGGCTGGGCTGCCTTTGGCCCCAGGTCAAACTTTTTTATATTATTAAGAGTCTATTTGTGTAGTACCCTTAGAATCCAGCAGAGGGCGAACATATGGTGATCTACCATATCATATGACAGTGTCAGGTATCACAGTGACAGCATCACGGAGATGCAAGGCTAGAGTACATGTGGGAGACTCTCCTCTGCCTGCAGATAGCGCCCCCTGCTTTGGTGGAGAGACTGCACCAAATGCCCATGAATAACCCAAGCGAATCCTCTCTCACGCTAAACCTGACAGACGTGTGTTTCTGGTAAATAATATAAGAAATGAAGTTAACTACGACCTCACCGATGTAACGTGATTCCATTTTAGCTCAAAGCTGTTGGAGCGTCCTCCTGTTGTCCGTGATTTCCCTTTTATTCCATCCTACTCCACTGAGTGTTGTATGTAATGAACACTCGCTAGCACCACTAGCAATTATTGGAGTGACAATTAATTAAATTGTTAATAAATTGGTTCAAACTTGTTGAGAAAAGAAGGAAGGGTGAAAGAGAAATGTGTTGTTAAGAGAAGAAAGTGTGAGAAAAATCTGGCAAAGTCCTGGAAATAATAGATGGATAAACCACAAAAACATACCTTTGGATATCGGAACCTGAAGTCCAAACGGCCAAAGTCGGTGAGGAAACAGAAGCGAGTGAGGAAAACCCAGTCCTGCAGACAAAGAGGAGACAGGAACCTGATAAACGGGCAGATGTAGGATTTCTTTTTCAAAACAAATCTTTAATAGAAGATAAGTATAAGAGAGTTGGAGTAGGATTATACTTTGGTCACCTCATGACTATCCAGTGACCATCATTATCTGAATCAAGGCCAAAACAGTGAACTAACTAAGGCTTGACAAGAGACGGACGATAAGTGGACACAACGGATGCAATGAAGAAGACAAGTGGGAGGAGTCGGGACAGAAAAAAGACAGGAAGAGTTCCACGGAAGCTAAAGACGACGTTAACAAATAGCAGCTCTTTTCTCAGAGACAGTAAAAAAGGAGGAGGTGGTGGAGCAGAGTAAGAGAGCGAGAGAGGCAACTCTTGAGTAAACTACCACTTACCCAGCCATAAGCTTAGCAGCATGAGACCACATAATAGTGCTGATGGTGAACTTGAGATTGCATAAGTCACTGCTGCAGAATCAGCATGGTGGATGGATCACAGTCTCTCTGTCTCTGTCTCTGTCTCTGTCTCTGTCTCTCTCTCCATACACTCTCACAAACACAAGTACAAATGTGGAGCTAAAAGGGTTGAGGGTGACAAATGCTTGTCAGTGGGGGGCATAAACCTTTTTGTACCTAATCAAGCTGTGCCAGTTTAAGTACAATTCAGCACCCAGAAGCACCTGCACCGTAACAATACTAAATACAAAGGTACAATTGTGTTCTCTGCAAAGACCAAAATCAACAACAATTGTCTCCAGAGTAATTACAGTTTGACCGTTTTATTTGCGTGAATAAAAACCTTCATCATGTAGTCAAACAGCAAACGTGACTAACCTTTCTAAAGAACAGTTTTTATGTGCACCTGTAGCCTTGAGGTGAAACTGGAACAAATGTTCTTTTGATTGACTTTACTGTATAGCCTCTCTCACACAACTATGCTGCAACGATTATCTTCATCATCCATTCATCTGTTGATCAGTGTTTACCAAACCTGGAAATGAAAATCACATTGAAGAAGCCGAAAAATCAGACAGCTTATGATAATTATTACAAACAGTGATGAATCCATTATGAAAACAGCTGACGATTAATAATTGAATAACTGCTGCAGTCATACAATATTCTACTAGTGAGTGAACATTCTCCAAATCTGTACATATATATATATATATATATACACGTGTGTGTGTATACTGTATATATGTATGTGTGTGTGATTAATCTTTTCACACGGCTGCTGACACACCACATCACACAACTATGTGTGTGTGTGTCATAGACCAGCACCTTTCTGACACATTATGAAAATCAATCACCGCCATTCATGACACAAATATACGTGTTAATGAATCACACACACACACACACACACACACACACACACATATGTTCGACATTCATGACATGAGGGGACATTGCATTGACTTACATTCATTTCCTGGAGACTTACTCTAACCATAACCACAATTACTACTGGCCTAATCCTAATCCTAACCCTAACCCTAATCTCAATCTCAGCCTAACCTTAAAACATACCTTCACCTTAAAATGTAGTAATTTACGTTATGGGGACTTGCTTTTTGTCCCCACAAGGAAGACAAATCCCCATAATGTGACTGTGTAAACAGGTTTAGGTCCCCACAACATTAGTAATACCTGGACACACATTACACACGTCACATCATCCTGCCTGCATCCTTCAAATCTTAACATCAAAGTTTTCCAAAGAAGCACACAGCATGATGATTTGATGATGAGTTGTCTCCATGACAACATAACAAAGATGAGAATGGTGTTACAGTCATTTAAAGGGACAACCACGGTTTACGTCACATAACCCTCTGAGACCCTGAGTGTGTCGAAGCATGTGTACATATAATGGTAAATGATGTTTACATTACTCACTACAATCATCAGTGTGTTCACTTCTAAACGAGGTCGTGGGATTGGATCTGAAAACCTGTACTTACTCTGTCCTTTTGTGACTGAATCACTCAGGATAGTATTACCAGTGTCAGACCTCTGCATGAGGTCATACAGTCTTGGTGATTTATTGTGAGTGAGAGCCGACATTTTTCCAGGTATTCCAGGATATCATGATTTCTAAATATCTTATTAAGATTTTTAAAGCAGGACTATGCAGGACGTTTACACAAATTGAACAGCTTTGTGATGGTTAAATGCAGTGTTGGGCTGTCAGGACCAGCAGGGCCATTATCAAAAAAGTATTTTTTTTTTATTATTATTATTATTTTTAATAATCAAATTAATTTGTGTCTGAACATGTCTGAATTCAATGACTTTTTCAGTATGTTATGATTCTATTTCCAGAAAGAATATGGTTATTTTTTGTGAAGCTGAGCTGGATTTTCCTGGATGTCATTAAATGCATCATAGCTCCGTGGACCTGCTCTAGTATCATTGCTGGCCTTTCGTTGAAGCTGCCGTTTCCTATTTGGAAACCAATGGCGTGTTTTTTTTTTATTTTTTACTGAAGGCCCTGACTGAAACCCCACGGTTCACTACTGGTTAAATGTCTCCTTGCATGGAGATAGGGGGCTGTTTCCACTGCCCCCTACTGTCTGTTAGTGGAAAACCAGCCTTGCAAGATCATGGCCTTCGACAAGGAGTCCTCAGAATCAGGAGGTCTCGCAAAAGTCTCACAAAATCCTCATAAAAATCTTGCTAAAGTGCAAGACCTTTGATTTAACTTTGATTTAATAACAACATGTGCAAATTTGATTTATTACCTTCAAACATTTCCTGTAAAAGTCACATACAAAAGACAGAATGAAGAAAGCCAGAGTGACAAAGGAAAGAATTCGTTGTTTAGATGAAAATGCAAGGGTGGCATTTTGAGATTCTCCTGCTCTGTGACCCCTTTTCCAAAAATAGTGTTTCAGGGCTCCCAGAGCGCCGTTTCTGTGCGGAGAAAATGCCAGTATGATAAAAAAAAAAGAAGAAAAAAGTGGATTGACCTACACTTGTTTTCTCATGGACAGTCAGCTCAGTTTTCCCCTGAGACCAAGCGGAGCAATTCTACCCAATTTGGCAACAGTTCTCCTCAGGTGTTTTGAGATACCACGTTCACAAATTGGGACACACGGACGTCCAGATATACTGCTGTGTCTTACATCTTTAGATAAGCAGATCCTTAAACAGCACCACAGCTGCATGTCCACAGTTCAGACATGACTAACAGATAAACCTCATGGACAGTCTTCCTCTGCGTGATAAAAACTGACTGTGAGGTACGGGTATTTGTAATCTCTTTGATTTCCACCCGACTGGTGAAACTCCCCACGCCCCATTATACTGTAATTACCTCTGCTGTGCATTCTTTCAACATAAACAAGCACAGTAATTTCTGTGCTGAGAAATAAAGTGCAGCCAGAGCAGCACAGCGTGGCCAACACTGTTGCCTCCATATATCACAGCAAACAAAACCGCAGCCATATTTCAGACACTGCCAGCGAGATTCGGCCCCCGGAGCCTCTGCGTTATAATTCATGGCAAACTCCAAAAGTCACTGAAGCAAGTCTGAAAGCAATCCCCCCCCCCAACCCCAACTCCCACCCCTATGTGTTGTCCTGGGTGACGCGTACGGCTGTAACCATGACAACTGGGGCAACATAGGGGGAAGCACTGACCCAGAGATGAAACCCTGGACAGAGGAGTGGTCCATCTGTGATGGAGGGGAGGGTATTATTTAAGTCACCACAGGCTGGGGCTGTGAAAGAGCCCCTTGTTTAAAGAACACACATCCATGTGTGTGCGTTTGTGTTCCAGACACACACACACATGGATGTGCACATGCACGCACCAGTTCACTCAGACATATCACATCAAATATATTGTCATAGAAACCACAGCAGGTTCTTTAGGCACCTGCAGCTGCTAAAGACAATCATTTTGTTTCCAGCAGTAGAACCACTGGAATCATTGGTCCTCGTGTGCTTCCTTTAGAAAATATCTCCTCCATAACAGCAGTGTATCCAGTTCTGTCATTCATTTGATATAAAGTCAGAAAATCACTCTCTCTCCTAAACCAAAAGCAGCATTGTTATCTCACAGGGACACAGGTGCTGCCTTGTTCTGCCTGTGACATTTTGGTGAATCCAAATGCAGAAATTCAAATGCTTGAGTCCCAAAATAACATTTGAACTTGCTGATGCAGGCAGCAGTGAATCAAAAACTCCCATATGCTGCCGTGTAAAATCAAAGAGACACAAGCCTCAGTTGAAAAGTCAGAAACAGGCTGTTTAACAGCAAAATAAAGTAGCACACATACTAGTAACGTATTATAAACTTGAGTGGGCTTACACTTTATTCTGTGAGCCTTTTGGTGAGTTGGTAAAATCCGTTTTTTCTGTGTCCCACTGTCAGCCATGTTTTCAGTGAGCGTAAGCTTCTGTGTCTCCAGTTAACTTTCGGCACAGGGGCTTTATGCAAGTACACTTCTAAAACCTGCATTATTCCTTTAAAGCAGTATTAAATATCAGAAAGAAAGAAAAAAATAAAAAAAAAATACACAAGGGGCAACCTGTGGCCAAGTGGAAAGGGAACTTGGCTTGTAACCGGAAGGTCGCCAGTTCAAGTCCCCACCAGGTCGAAAGGGCTGGGGTACCCCTGAGCAAGGTACCCAACCCCCATTGCTCCCCGGGCGCTACTCAGTGTGGCAGCCCACTGCTCCTAACTCTAGGATGGGTCAAAACGCAGAGAATCATTTCCCTAAGGGGATTAATAAAGTATCTAAAATTAAAAAAAAGACAAACATCTCGTAAATATGATGTACTGATGTTACAGTGTTTATGAGAACACACCGTATTCACGACGTGTTATATCACACAGACACAGTTTACATGTGCAACATTTCCTTCTTTACCAAAAGATTTGTTTACAATTCCATCTTTGAAACTAAATGATCTGACTGTGGTGTGTGTGTGTGTACACCAGCGACGTGCGCTCAGGGGAGGCAGTCATCATCATCATCATCATCATCATCATCATGACAAGTAAAATACTAACAATGATAAAAGAAAATCCATTTTGTCCACTTGGCTGTTCTATACACGAGTGTTCTGTATGATTTCAAAATGGCAGAATTTACACATTTCCTGTTCAGACACACAGGAGACCTTTGAGGTGAGGCAGTGATGAGCTCCGCTCTGTGTCGCACACCCTGACTGAAGCAGGCAGTTGGTGCATGTCCATCGCTGCCTCTCTTTACATCGCCAATATACATGTTTGATTACACATGTACTGCACAGTCTGTCTAATATATCTAATGAATGTGTTTGACCTGTTTAGTCTTTCAGTGAAAATGCACGGGGTGAGGCAGAAAGTACCGTGCCACACTGATAGGGGGCAGTGCTGAGCCCCATAGATATCCTTGGAGAAGGATTATGCGCATGGACTTACAATATATATACATATAAAGGTAAGACCATACACGATTTTAATTTAAAAAAAGAAAAAAGAGAACACTTAAATTTAAAAAAAATCAAATATATATTCTTTTGTTTTTCTTGCTATTGTTTCGTTGAACACAGAAAATAGTTCAAAACATCCAGCGTAAGGCAGCTCTCTGGTTTTACCTCCTCCTGTACTAATAAATCATTTGATGTCTGTAATCTGTTACATGACTGTAATCTGTTACATGTGTGTAATGTATTACATGTCTGTAATCTGTTACGTGTGTACTGTATTACATGTCTGTAATCTGTTACATGTCTGTAATCTGTTACATGTCTGTAATCTGTTACGTGTGTAATGTATTACATGTCTGTAATCTGTTACATGGCTGTAATCTGTTACATGTCTGTAATCTGTGACATGTCTGTAATCTCTTACATGTCTGTAATCTCTTACATGTCTGTAATCTCTTAAAAGTCTGTAATCTCTTACATGTCTGTAATCTGTGACATGTCCGTAATCTCTTACATGGCTGTAATCCCTTACATGTCTGTAATCTCTTACATGTCTGTAAGTCTGTAATCTCACATGTCTGTAATTCAGACATGTCTGTAATCTCTTACATGGCTGTAATCCCTTACATGTCTGTAATCTCTTACATGTCTGTAATCTGTGACATGTCTGTAATCCATGACATGTCTGTAATCTGTTACATGTCTGTAATCTATTACATGTCTGTAATCTCTTATATGGCTGTAATCTGTTACATGTCTGTAATCTATGTCTAATCTGTGACATGTCTGTAATCGTTACATGGCTGTAATCTCTTACATGTCTGTAATCTGTTACATGGCTGTAATCTATTACATGTCTGTAATCTGTGACATGTCTGTAATCTCTTACATGTCTGTAATCTGTTACATGTCTGTAATCTATTACATGTCTGTAATTCAGACATGTCTGTAATCTCTACATGTCTGTAATCTCTTACATGTCTGTAATCTGTTACATGTCTGTAATCTGTGACATGTCTGTAATCTCTTACATGTCTGTAATCTGTTACATGTCTGTAATCTCTTACATGTCTGTAATCTCTTACATGTCTGTAATCTGTTACATGTCTGTAATCTATTACATGTCCTGCATCAAAAACAAATACAGCCCACAGCCAGCCAAAAGCATGTTTGTCCACTTTTCCTGGAAGGCTGTCTGACTCCAGGTTTCAGAGGCCGGATGAAGGATTGTCTCCCACAGAGACGCAGGAGTGAGGTCAGGAACTGATGTCAGGTGATAAGACTTGGCTCGCGGTTGGTGGTTCAATTCCTCCCAAGAAGTGTTTGATGGGATTGAGATCAAGGCTTACAAGTCAAAAGGATAGTTGGGTTAGGTACTGACACATATTGTGCGTTGAGACACTTTTACTGAAAATACAGCTGCCAGTGGAGACACAAGGAAAAATCCAAATGCCTCTTTCTGTTTGCAAATCTGACTTTATTGAGTTTAAAATATCATGAATCAGAATTATTTTTAGCGATGACTCGACACCACTTTTCTGTGTCCAGTGTTTGACCAATTACACTCCGATAGGGACATTTTTCATCCATCAAAATACTAAACCGTAAACAAGACATTTGTGCCGATGCTTCAACTGTGTCAACAAATATTCTGCTCCAAAAAAGACGAAAAAGAAGAAGAAGAAATAAACAACATGGTTCCAGTAAAATGCCACTGCTGATATTTGTGCTTTTTGGATCATACTGGAGTTTCTGTTTTTCTTTTTCCAGTTTCTGCTCCAGTGATTTTATAACAGCGACACAGTGTCTGGGAATCACTGGGTCGGGACCCACACATGGGTCATGGAAGCTTTTCCTCTGTGTGTCTGAGCAGCACCTGAACATTACTCACGTCATTAATTAAACAGCAGTGTATATTTGTCATACAGGACATTTATTTTATTTTATTCAAGCAACATTTTCATTTAAAGAGTTTTGGTTAAACATGTTGATTCAGTCTAACTAAGTCTTGACCCTTTTATTACAACAGTCGCTTTGTTATTAATCAGCTGAAAGAAAAATATCAAGATGTATGTCCTGCTGCAACTCGAGATTATTTTCATAATGGATTAACCCGTACCTGGAAATTACAACGTTCTCAAATTTAAATCATTCAGTTTTAATGATTTCTTTGTTATATGAAGCAAAATATTCACATTTAAGATGCAGAGAAATCTGAAAACTTATTTTAATTATTTAAAAAACACTCAGATATTTATATGTATTGTATTGCCAGATTCGACCACACGGTTGGTGTAGTGGTTAGCACGCTTGCCTTTACAGCAAGAAGACCTGGGTTCAAGCACCGGTCGGAACAAGGGTCTTTCTGCATGGAGTTTGCATGTGTGCGTATGTGTGTGTGGGTGTTCTCCGGGTTAAATTGGACACTCTAAATTAACCATGAGGGTAAATGGTTGTTTGTCTCTGTGTGTGTGGTCCAGAGTGAACCTATCGCCCTGTGTCAGCTGAGATTGGCATGTGAGCCTCCTATGAAACCTTTAGTTAAGTCCTTGTTGCCTCTCACACTCAATCACTTACGAGCTGATGCCATTAAATCTGTGTCAGTGACGCTGGGATTAGGACTCATTCAAAGTCCAACATGTGTCCACAGCGACACAGGACCTGCACTGCCAACCAGTGCTTTGGCAGTGCCACTGCAGAGCCACAGAGACACACCAGAGCTGAAGTGTCATCGCTCTCAACAGCATAGCCTCTGCATCACTCACTACATACAGTGTGTGTGTGTGTGTGTGTGTGTGTGTGTGTGTGTGTGTGTGTGTGTGTGTGTGTGTGTGCAGAAAAAAGCCCAAGAGAACACCAACAGTGGATTAGGTGTCTACCTTAATTCCCTTTTAGTCCTCTCATTTCCCCATGGCCACTGCATTGTGATGCAGAGTCACTCTGCCACCTCCCAAAGGGGGTGTGTGTGTCTGTGTGTGTGTCTGTGTGTGTGTGTGTGTGTGCGTGTGCGTGTGCACTCGTACATGCACATTAATCAAGTGCTATGCTTTCATCCAGTATATGGTCAATTTAGCGTCTCAGTGTCTTTTTTCTTTTCTTGCTTGCTTTGTCTCTCTCTCCCTCCGTCAGAGCTTCCATCCTTTCTTCTCAACACATTCCTTCTTTTTTCCTCTCTCTCTCTCTCTCTCTCCCAGATCACTATTTGCTTGCTAAGCCTCATTAACAATTCATTACCGATCAGCTAGTCAAGTCACCACTGGACTGCCGGGCTTCTCAATGATTCATTAGTCAGGGTTTCACAACGCTGCGGCGCATAAACACACTCACGCACCAGCACACACACACACACAGTGTCCCTCTGGGTGATCCACATGGACACACACACACACACACAGACTTATTATACAAACACACGTTCTACATACACATTAAAGCCTGTAGAAATGCCTGCACACACACATGTTATCTAACCAAAGTCCTCATTAAAAAGAGATGTAAGGAAAATAATACAAGTCTGGATTGCTATAGACCTTATGTTTAAATTCAGAAGTAACTAAAGCTGTGTTTCATAACTAAAATGAAAGAGCATGGAAATGTGTATTTATCTCATCAGAATAACGACTAAAAACGTCACATAACATCATCTTGTCTGTGTCTAAAATCGCTGCCATGGTCACACTTAGTTCTGCACATGCACAGAACTAATCGGGTGGTGACAGTGGTTCTCTGGGCTGGAGGCGTGGCTTAGTGTCAGCACCTCACACAACCACATTAACAATTCAAAAACGATCCAGTTCATTCTCCAACTCCTCACGAGTAATTTCATTTCAAATCTGCTGTTGGAGTTTCATCAGTGTTTTTCCCCTCAGGCTGAGTTCATACAGGACCAGAGACCTTGAGCCTGCTGATGAATACGGGAGCTTCATTCTTAAATTAGATTTTTTTTTTTTAAAAGGACTTTCAAGGGCATTTCTTAATTTTCATTTAATTTCAGGACAGAAAGTTTAAAGAGTGTTCAAGGTCTAATACAGAAAATTTCATTATGTCCAGAGACTCTTTAACCTGCCGACAATCAGACGCTGATGATGAAGTCTTTAATATTAGCATCATGACATGAAAGTGGTAACAGCTGATTTTATTTCTTTAAATGAACTTTGATGACAACGTTTCTGTCTCCTCTAACCTGGTTAATAACTTCTCTGTGTGTTAGGGTTAAACTTAAAGTGTATGTATATAACTAACAATCGAGTGAATCGAGTAATTGTTTGGTCTATAAAACGTTGAGAAATAAGCAAATACTGATCAGTGTTTGTCAAAAGTAGAAATGATTTCTTTGTTTACATGGAGCAAAGAAACTGAAAATATTCATTTAAGAAGCTGAAAAAATCCAAAAGTTTGTTTAAGATTCTTTAAAAAACACTCGAGCAGATGAATCGATTACCAAAAGAGTTGCAGATCAGTTAAGTAATTAAGTAATTGTTTCAACCTTAATGTACATTTTCAATTATCAGCTGACTTTTCTCTCATTGAATTAAACTGCAGTCAAGTTTGTAAAAAAAAAAACTATTTTTCTTTTAGACGTTAACAATGATCAAAACTACGGCTTTGAAATGTATCAGGGGGTTTTTAAGTTGAAATTTCAGATCAAAACAATGCAGTGAGCGAGCGATGAGTTCTATCTTAAATCTAAATTAAAACTCAAATATGTTGGAGAATTCATATCTCTGAGGAGAGGCTCATTTATTTGAATAGCACATGATCACTCCATGTGCTTTACAGAAACAAAGACAAGTCACAGCATGTACGCAAAGTAAATAAATCCACTTTAGAGCTGAATGTTTACATTGTTGCATTATACAACGAGTAGTTGATATTGTGATTGTGCTGTGAGGTAACAATGAGTCACACTGAACTGAACTTTGACTTTAAAAGTCTAATCACAACATTTACAAACGTCTTTGATATGACTTCATGTTTTAATCCAAGTTATAAACACATTCTACTAGTTGTCATGTAAGTTTGTGTCATCATGGTTTAATAACAACCTCTGAGTAATCACAGATCACCACACACACACACAGTGGCGATCCATGAGCACTACAGCTGGACCTTCACCTCAGCCGTTATTGCAGAGAAAATAAATAATCGCGGGAAAAAACCAACAAGTTACATTCTCAACATCAACTTCATAAAACTGGAGACCATTTAGGCTTCAAATAAAATAAACATACTCAGAGCAAACAAAGCCAAAATCTGGAAATATCAAATGAGGCTCATTTCATCACCATGGACAGCGCTATGAAATCACACCGCACAACAAACCATACACACATTAAGAAAGAAATCCTCCTCAAACTACAACAATCCTTTGACTTGAGCTCCAAAAGAAGTCCTTTCTCTATGGACATCAGTACCAAAGCTCCCAGGCGATCCGGTCCAGTACTGGTTCTGGCGTGGGTCTTGATTCGCTTCAGAGCCGAGTGTCACAAAGTGCAGCAGGTCTGATGGCTCCGTGTTTGCCAAAGTTTCTACATGACTGTCAGTTCAATCATGAGCCTGCGGAAGTCAAAGTGCAGCTTCCTGTGCGCTGTGTGCACGTCTCCAACTAATAATAATGTTCGGTCTTTCATTCTTCACGTAGGCCAAGGATCTTTTGTTTTTGGCCCGCCCACTTTAAATCAAACGGTGATTGGTCAATTTGCCCATCACTCTCTTGGCCTTCTCCGGGATTCCAGACATTCTAACCAATTAATGAGCCAGCTAATAGAGACGGACGATTCTGATTGGATAACCCTTTCATTGCTGATGGGAATGTGACAGTAAACTTAACTTTAGAAAGAAAATTTATGAAATGTATTGCATTAAATTAAATGACATAGATCTTTTTTTAAATATCTATATATAGATATATATCTATATATAGATATATATATAGAGAGAGCCAGAGAGTGTAAACTGTGTCTATGTTACTAAGCAACAACACACACAGAACAAGCTCAGAGGTCGGCAGAGGACTGTGTCTGTAATAAACGTTCGCCGTCCTTGTGCTACGACAAACTCCCCGACACTGGAGACACACAGAGTGGATTTACTGCTTTTCTCTGCTCCTCTCTTCTGTGCTCCTGGCTGTTTAACGATGAGGGGACACTATTATTTACTTTTTTATTATTATTTCTTTCCCTGGTCACTTTTTTCCCAGCTGCACTCAAACCAGTGACCTTCTTCCGACCTCAGGACTTGAGCAGCACGACCTCCCAACAATGGGACGTTTAATCAGCATCTGCACAAACACCGTGAGCCACTGATGACCCGATGTAAACACGGCTGAGACTGAACCGTTGTCACTGGATGACATGGCCTTTGTTTCTCTCTGGTAAACTCGTCAACTTACAGCTCTGCAATACGGCTGCAACTCAAGATTATTCATATTTATTAATCTGTCAGCATTGCAAAGATTATTCACAATGGGGGTGTTTATCTTTCAGTGTTGACTGTTTTTCAGTGAGAAGAAAAGCTATTCTTTTGTGATCTGACAGTTGTTAACCTTTTTTGCCAAATAAATGAAAGGCATGTTTAAATGCAGCAATGAGTGTGTGTCAGATGAGCAGCAGCCACGTCGCTCTGCTGCTGTTCACTGCATGTGCGGCTCCCAGCAAGAGACAGGTAGAAAGTGAGATGTCTCACTCCGTATAAAAGAATGATGTTCAGATTTTCAGCATGAAAACGCTACCAGGGCGTCCTGAGAGCCCTGTACTGAAAATAATAAGAAATTAGACGCCCTACTTTTGGGCAGGACGCCCTAAAGACGCCCTATTTTTTCCTCCCTGTTCACCAATTCAAGCCTTCCAAGCAATCGCTTTGCTGCCGCCATGTTTTTTTTTCCAATGAAATCTCACATAATTGTGCTCACATCTCGCATTACAGTGGTGGATTTTCTGTGATGTGGCGTGGATGGGCGCTGTTACTGGTGGAAGATCTGACGTCTGAGTTTTTTGGCTTCTTTGGTGGCAATAACTGCCCCCCTGCCACACACACATACATGTGCCTCCCCCGAATAATACAAATAATGTTGCAACAAAGACAAAAACTTGGTTGTTTTCCACAAAATTTGCACCTCAAAATGCAGGAAATAGAGTTTCAACAAGTTGCCCCCGGACTCCCCACAATACTCGCGATACACCGCATCATGTGAAGGTGTAAAAATGGACACCCACTAAAAAGATCCTACCTAAAAGCCTGGTTGAGACTTGGAATTAAAATACATGGTGGATGAGTCCTATGACCACATGAGATGACATCTGGCTTCTCCCTCCCTTTATTCTGAGTGAAACGCTGGCAGCTGCTGCTGGTGCGGCTCCTTTTAGAGAAGTGGAGTGAGTGGGAGTGTGACGGACAGCGACACTGCATATTATAACGTTACGCTGCTTCGTCGCCATAGTAAGCCACAGGGGAAACTCTTTCAACACGACAGCCCTGATTTTCAATAGTAGGATGGACACGTTCACCGCCATCGACTGATTACGAGGGATTTTATTTTGATCAGGACACATTGTCACATGTCTGTGTCTGAGCACTCACAGGAAAGTGAAGGGACAGTCACTGACAGATGGATGAATGAGCGCTATGGACGGGTTCCAGGTGTGTGTGAGTGTGTGAGTGAGTGTGTGTGTGAGTGTGTCCGTGTGTGTGGGAGAGTGAATCTGCAGGAGATGAGATGTGGAGTGAATAGGTGACCTTGGGGCAAGATGCACTGGACACACACTCACACATTACATGACACACAGTCTGGTTTCCATGACTTCAAAGGACATCACATTGACTTTCAATCATTTCCTGGAGACTTAACCATAACTATTACTAGTCTAACCATAACCTTAACCTAAACACGTTTCACTTTAACATTACATTATGAAATCCCCATAAGGAAGACAAGTCCTGATTATGTGACAAATTTAGGTCCCCACAACATGTGTAATACCTGAAACACACACACACACAGGTTTACAAAGCTTCATTTGGACAGCTTTACCAAAACCTTATCTCCAACCATAACCACAACCAGTTAATGCCCAACACTAACATGACCACAATTCAAATCGCAGTCCTCGTCATTTGCACCCAGTTCCTCAGAAATGAGGTTCTGCCTCATTAGGACCAGGTTTTGGTGTCCATAACAACTACTGCTCCTGACGGAGTCAGTGTTTAAATGCCAGAAAAGGTCCTCAAAAGGTAACAAGTACAAACACACAAGCAATATCAATGTGTCAAGCCCAGTGTTGCCTGATATTCTGCCCAAATAGAGAGTTAGAAGAGAAAAATCACACATTTTTCAAGAGAGCAGGTTTAATTTCCCCTAAATTAACTTCTTTTCATTTGTAAAAAAACAAAAAACATGTTAGAGACATCATTGTGAAAATGTAATCAACATTTTTCAACATTTTGACATTTTATTGACCAAAGAAATCAAAAATGCATTAAACATAAACAGCAGAGTAACAACATCAAAGCAGCCCAATTTGACTTGATTTATGTGAATTCTTTCATTTACAACCTTAAAATAAATGTTGACAGTGGAAGTTGAACTGTTGATAGAACTGTTGATAGAAGACGAGACGGGTAGATGCTAACATCAAGAAGACTGCCCACAAGTGAACAGCTCCACTGGAGCAGCTTTTACACTGTATTCAAGGGCATCGCAGCCGCCATGATGGATGGATGGATGGATGGATGGTGGATGGATGAGTGCTTCTTTTTCAGTTTATCTATTCTGATCCCTCATCGTCATCTGGTGACTTCAATCTCTCAGTTTAAAAGCAGGATTCAAGCTCCACTGTCTGATTCTGCTCTTTGAGTCACATGACAGGACACACAACGAGGTGATCACATGACCTGAGAAAACGGTGTAAAATCAAAACTAAATGGCATTAAAATTATCTCTTGAATCTTTATAAAAGTCATTGTAAATTTCATTCAAATATAATATTTCAGATGTCTGCATTGTACGGTGGCCCTGAAGGTCAACACAGAACACTGAGACTAATGATTGCTTTCATAATCATGTGATATATAATAATAATAATAATGATTATTTTCTGGATCATTCCATGAGTTGTTTGGTGGAAAATGTTAATCATTGTTTCCTGTTGTTTAGTGTCGTGTTGTTTAATGTTGTGTTGTTTAGTGTCGTATTGTTTTGTGTAGTGTTGTCTGTTAGAATCCTTCAGTTCATTCAAAATGCTGCAGCACGAGTTCTGACAGGAACTAGAAAGAGAGACCATATAACTCCAGTGTTAGCTTCTCTACACTGGCTCCACCCACAGTTTAGAATTCAATTTAAAATCCTCCTCCTCACGTACAAAGCACTTAATGGTCACGCCCCTTCATACCTGAAAGACCTAGTCTTACCCTATCACCCTAACAGACCACTTAGGTCACAAAATACAGGTTTACTTGTGGTTCCCAGAGTCTGTAAGAGTAGAATGGGAGGCAGAGCCTTCAGTTACCAGGCTCCTCCTCTCCTGTGGAACCAGATTCCAATGATAGTTCGGGAGGCGGAGCCTCTGTCTGTATTTAAAGTTAAACTTAAAACTTTCCTTTTTGATAAAGCTTATAATTAGAGCTGGTTCAAACCTGGACCATCTCTTAGTTCTGCTGCTATAGAACTAAACTGCTGGGGGATTTTCCTGTGGTACACGCACATTCACTCTCTCACACTCAGCATTTGATTATGACTTTTTATATGTCATTAACCTTGTCTCTTTCTCTCCCTAGTTTGTGTCTTTCCTTCCTTCCCTCTCTCTCTCTGTATTCTCATCATGCAGGTTGCAGGATCAAGATCCAGTTTCCGAGGCTACGCTCATCGTCACCATTATTATTATGTTATAATTAATAGTCGATATCATTGACTGTATAAACTTGTAACCTGATACAGTTGTTGTGTATCTGCTGCTGGTCTCTCTCTCTCTTCTGTCTTTACCTCATCTCCCTTTTGTCCTTTCTCTCCCCCCTTTCTGTCCCCCTCCTCTCCTCCGTCCCCAGTTTGTCCTTTCTCCCCAACCGGTCGAGGCAGATGACCGCACATCTCTGAGTCTGGTTCTGTCAGAGATTTCTTCTTCTGTTAAGAGGGAGTTTTTTCTCTCCACTGATGCCTAGTGTTTGCTCATTGTGTGAACTGTTGTGTTTCTCTGCTCTCTTTGATGTTGTCTATGTACAGAGACATGAGATAATGTATGTTAGGATTTGGCGCTATACAAATAAAATTGAATTGAATTGAATTGAATTGTTTTGTGTCGTGTTGTTTTGTGTAGTGTTGTTTAATGTTGTGTTGTTTAGTGTCGTGTAGTGTTGTTTAGTGTCGTGCTGTTTAGTGTAGTGTTGTTTTGTGTAGGTGCTGTTTAGTGTGTTGTTTTGTATATTGTTTTGTGTAGTGTTGTTTTGTGTGTGTTTAGTGTAGTGTTGTTGTTGTGTGTTTTGTGTTGTTTGTGTAGTGTTGTTTTGTGTCGTATTGTTTGTGTAGTGTTGTTTTGTGCATGTTGTTTGTGTAGTGTTGTTTAATGTTGTGTTGTTTAGTGTCGTAGTGTTGTTTAGTGTGGTGTTTAGTGTAGTGTTGTTTTGTGTCGTGTTGTTTTGTGTCGTGTTGTTTTGTGTCATGTTGTTTTGTGTCGTATTGTTTGTGTCGTGTTGTTTTGTCATGTTGTTTTGTGTAGTGTTGTTTAATGTTGTGTTGTTTAATGTGTAGTGTTGTTTAGTGTAGTGCTGTTTAGTGTAGTGTGTTTTGTGTCGTGTTGTTTTGTGTCGGTTGTTTTGTGTCGTTGTTTTGTGTCGTGTTGTTTTGTATCTTATTGTTTTGTGTAGTGTTGTTTTGTGTGGTTGTTTTTGTTTTGTGGTGTGTTGTTTTGTTTAGTAGTGTTGTTTTGTGGTGTGTTGTTTCGTTACGTGCTGTTTAGTGTAGTGTTGTTTTGTGTCTTGTTGTTTTGTGTCGTATTGTTTTGTGTAGTGTTGTTTTGTGTAGTGTTGTTTAGTGTATTGTTTTGTGTAGTGTTGTTTTGTGTTGTGCTGTTTAAGTAGTGTTTTTGTGTCGTGTTGTTTTTGCATATGTTTGTGTTGTTTAGTGTAGTGTTGTTTGTGTCATGTTGTTTCGTGTCATGTTGTTTTGTGTAGTGTTGTGTTGTTTAGTGTTGTGTTGTGTTGTGTGTTTTGTTTTGTGTGTGTTATGTGTCGTGTTGTTTAGTGTAGTGTTGTGTTTTTTAGTGTTGGGTTGTTTAGTGTAATGTTGTTTTGTGTCATCTTGTTTAGTGTAGTGTTGTTTTGTGTCGTGTTGTTTAGGTGTCATGTTGTTTTGGGTATGTGTTGTTTAGTGTAGTGTTGTTTAGTGTTGTGTTGTTTTGTGTAGTGTTGTTTAGTGTTGTGTTGTTTAGTGTTGTGTTGTTTAGTGTCGTGTTGTTTAGTGTAGTGTTTTGTGTGTGTTGTTTTGTGTAGTGTTGTGTTGTGTAGTGTTTTTTAGTGTTGTGTTGTTTTGTGTCGTGTTGTGATGTGTAGTGTTTTTAGTGTTGTGTTGTTTTGTGTGTTGTTTTGTGTGTTGTGTTGTTTTTGTGTCGTGTTGTTTTGTGTCGCGTTGTGTTATTTTGTGTCGTGTTGTTTAGTGTAGTGTTGTTTTGTGTCGTGTTGTTTAGTCTCATGTTGTTTTGTGTAGTGTTGTGTGTGTGTGTTTTTTTAGTGTTGTGTTGTTTGTGTCGTGTTGATATGTAGTGTTTTTTAGTGTTGTGTTGTGTTGTTGTGTTGTGTTGTTTTGTGTTGTGTGTTGTTTTGTGTGCGTTGTTGTTTTGTGTCGTGTTGTTTGTGTTTTTTGTGTATGTTGTGTTGTTTTGTGTTGTTTTGTGTCATGTTGTGTTGTTTTGTGTCAGTGTTGTTTTTTGTGTCGCGTTGTGTTGTTTTGTGTCGCGTTGTTGTGTCGTGTTGTTTTGTATGTTGTTTTTGTGGCGTTGTGTTGTGTCGTGTTGTTTTGTGTGTGTGTTGTGTCGCGGTTGTTTTGTGTCGTGTTGTTGTTATTTTTCGTTGTTCGTGTGTTGTTTTGTGTCGCTGTTGTTATTTTGTGTCGGTTGTGTTGTTGTTGTTGTGTTTTGTGTGTTATGTATTGTTGTGTTGTTTTGTGTCGTGTTGTGTTGTTTTGTGTCGCGTTGTGTTATTTTGTGTCGAGTTGTGTTGTTTTGTGTGGTGTAATGCTGTATTGAGTTGACCTTCAGGGCCACCGTAGTATTGCCCCGCGCTCACGTGCGCTGACGTCATGAACATTATTTAATTAATTAACACTTTAACGAGAGTTCTTAGAAATGGACAGAACATTGTTGAACTTTGTGAATGAGTGAATGTCCGTCAAAGTCAGCTGGAGGAAAAGTGATCACTGCAGCGTTTCTGTGTGTCTGCTCTGTTTCTGTCGTACACACACACACACACACACACACACACACACATATAAATCAAACACTTTCATAGACGCGTTAGTTTCCTCAAACATGTTCCATTTGTGTACATAAAAGAAAATGGTGACTGAGTAAATTTGATGATTGCATTATGGATCATTCTTTACGCTTTGTTTTCAAAGCTAAATTGAATGCATCAATACTTCTTTAATGTTTTATAATTGAGTGAATTATATCATCTGAAACATAATTGCATTGTACGATGTGGAAATTTACTGTTCAAAATAATCCTGATTCATTGTATGAATGTGATTATTTGAAATCTATGCTTCAACCAAAATGACTTTAGATTCTCAAATGTAAATGTCTTTCAGACAAAAACAACATATCCAGAGGAGGATACTTGTGTTTTGTGAAGAAAAAGTAGAACTAAATAAGGTCCTGGAAATAAATCACTAGGACTGTCGATTGCAGAGTGAAACAGCATTTTCAAGCTGCTCACATGAACTTTGCCTTTTACATTTGTCCAGATAAAGAACATTCTAGGTATTTGATCATAGTCTTGGTTAAACAGTAATTGCTGACTATTTGTAACGTATAAAAAAGAGACAAAACAAGTGTTTATCAATGATTGCATTGAAATAAATACTGTATGTAATTTGTGGTATCACGAGGTGGCAACAGCAGCAGTTAACTGATCTAATGTGTGTTTGGAAAAGTGCTGGCATTTGTGAGGTTTCTTGAATGCATCTTAAACCTGCGCGACACAGCTGTAAATCCCACAGAGGTCATGGAATTTGAATGCATCTCATTAGCTGAACATGAGCTCTCAGAATATTCAGTAAATAATAACCATCAATTATTTGAAAAGCATTTTTGCTAGAAATGCACATCTCTCGTGAAGTGATTTTTATTGTGATGAGAGAAAATTAACTTCATTCTAAGAACATTTTTGGACATTTCTAGTTTCCTATGACTGAACAATAAATCTCAGAGTTTTGACATTGAAGGTGAAATCCACGACTAAACTACTTGTTTTTGTTTAGAAACATTCAAACCAAGAATTTAAAAAAGCTATTGGTAATCCATTTACAAGTCAATTACCTAGTTAATTGTTGCTGGGAGGTTTGCTGCTGTTGTCAGGAAATCATGTCTTTAAGCTCCGCCAGGTCGTTGTTGTCGTTTGTCAATGTCTTCAGCTCTCGTTAGAGTCTGCAGAAAACATCTGACCTCACAGCGTCGAGTGTCAGGTGTGTTTGGTTCCAGAAACATAAAGACTTTGACCTCGTCGGCTCAGTTTCTGCAGGAATCCCTGAAGAATCACCACCAACAGCAGCTATAAATAAGTGCATCAGAGCTGAGACTTGTGTCAGTGTTGTCATATTGAGGTTACTTTTGTCTACACCTGAGCTCAGACTATACAGGAAAATGCCTGGGGCACCAACCTGAATTTAAATCATTTCTATATGTATTCATGTGTTTCTAAATGCACTGTTTTTGCAAATTCTTTATACTGATTGACATATTAATGTCTCGTAAAAATTCCCCCAATAAAATATCATTTTATTATTTATTTTATTTTAATTACATTGTAATCTAGTATATTTATTTAGAGATTAAAGACAGTTTTTTGTACTCTATACAAAAATAACAAGCTTTATTAACAATTGTGATGTGGGCCGCAGCCCCCTAGTGGACCATGCCGGTACTGCAGGTGGGCAGTGAAAGGTCATTCAAGTAAATGTTTTTCATTTTCAGTTTTGTAAAATCCCATGGTTCACTTTGTGTTGCGGTTAAGATAAGACAGTTATCTTCAAAAGTACAGGTTTTGTGTGTAAATGTATAAGTAAATAATTATGTATATGTAATAATTGAATGTATGTTATGTCTTTTTGTTCGTCTCCATTAACGACTCTTTCCTTGACTCGTGTTGGACAATGATTGCACGCGGTCTCTTGTTTTATGGACGAGCTGGAGCTCGTTTTTTCCATCGCCCCTAAGGTCACATGACGCCTCACTCACTATCGTGACAGCTCGTGCTGCGTTTGCACTCAATGTTCGTTTGTTCATTCTAATAAATGACGTCGATGGATAATTACGCACTTGTTCAGAAAGTTCAGGAATAAAGTGAGGCGGACTGAATTTTCTATCCCTATGCTCACATGACAACAATAATGAACGGGAATTATTGATCCCAGTGTTTGCGCAGGAGAGCTTACAAGGACGGACTAAACAGAGCGACAGCAGCAGAAATGTTGGAGCAGTGCAGAGTCAACAGTCAGGAAAAACAACAGAGAAGATACATGCATTCAAAAATGGCCTCTCTGCAAATCAACTATACACAACAAGCAGCTTCAGAGTCTTTGTCATGGTTACATGTTGTGAGGACATGTTGTGAGGACATGTTGTGAGGACATGTTGTGAGGACAGTGGGGGCTGTCTCCACTCCCCCTAATGTCTCATAGCAGAACACATCAGAACCACAGACCCGGAGTCCTCAGAATCCCCAGGTCTTGTGAAGTCTCGGGTCAAACACAAATTGCTTCACGGCACTACACACACACACACACACACACACACACACACACACACACACGCACACACACACCTGCACAAGGTCGAGGCAGTGATATTTAAGACGTTCACCGTGGCAGAGTCGGTAAAACACGTTTAAGAGAGGAAGAGGAAACGACCGTCTGACCGAGCGAGAGGCCACACCCCCCGAGAGAGTAAACTTTTTCGAATGGCGGCAACTGAAAAACACAGAAACATGCAGAACAGACGCTGACCGTCATGGACACGCCTCCGCGGCTTGTGCTCGGCGGCTCCGTTGAAAACAAATGCACATGGCGCCAGAGTTTTTACAACAGTGAGGATAAAGTGGCAGACAAATAAAAATATGTACTCCGGAACTGTAGGGGGAGCTGTGTAGAGGAAAAAGTGAAAAGGTGACCAGACTTTTCAGTGGTCTTATTTTCCACTGCTGCGAAATCCACCTGCGTTTCTGTCTATTTCAATTCAAACACAATAAAACAAATCACCTCTTCAATGGTCGCCATGTTTGTCAAGGCCCTGCAGCTTAGCACTGCCCTCTAGAGGAAGTGTCTGCGTGACATCCACTCCACGGCAAAACACACACATGGTATGTAGGGTAGTGACGGACATAAAGTTTGAGACGTAAAGCAGAGAAAATGGAGTATGAGAGGACCTTTAAAAAAAACTAAATAACCACCCCGGGTTCCCCTTTGCCTTAGGGGCCCACAAAGTCCACTGAAACGCCCCTGCAAGTATCAAACTCCACAGGAGGTTGAATTGGGGAACAGCAGGTGATGGAGCTGCTGCTGCTGCTGCTGCTGATGCTGCTGCTGCACAGGGATGACTTCAACTCACTCATCTGATCCACGTATGGAACCAGAACTAGACTAGACCAAGCCTGTGGTGGTTTCCTCAACAGCCTCCACAAATCCAGCTCTGTGCGCCAGATGATGCCAAATGGCGCACACCTGTAACTGCTCCTTTAATGATGAACACACACACACACACACACACACACCGTGTATAACAACACCACACACGGTCAGTGGAGTCCACTTAAACCTGGTCCCCCGGGCTGTGAGCACGGACCCGTGGGATCTGCTGAAGCCCAGGACGTGTGGTCGTAATGAGGGAGCAATACACGCCACGCATGACACGCGTGGATCTGCACGGCAGAGCAGAGCGGAGGTGAGAGCCACGGACATTCCCGAGACAACTTCACCGTGAATCGGTCGCAGCCTCTGCGGAGACAAGTGCGTGCTGGGTGCGCACTCCTCTTCCTCCTCCCACATCACCAGCCACCAGTCTGTGTCCGTGTCATTGTCGCGAGTGGAAACATTCATTCATTCATGAGAGAGACACAGAGAGAGGTAAAAACCCACAGCAGCGCTCACCTCTTTGGTATTCACGATGCCTTTCACGTATTTCCCGAGGACCGTGTCCACGCAGAGGAGGCTGCACAGCGCGGCCAGGCACGCGAGTCTGTCCACGACCCGCACCTCCATCTTTCTCTCTCCCCCGCTGTCGCTGGTCTGCGATCCGAGCTCCCCGAAGCCTGGCTCTGCGCGGGAGCGCGCACGGAGGAACGAGCGCTCGAGGAGGGAGAGAGAGAGGCAACGGGCGCGTGCACGGCGGTCACCTCAACAGCAGTTAAATACTGCATGTGTGTGTGTGTGTGTGTGTGTGTGTGTGTACTTCTTGAGGACCTTTTATGGCATAAACACTGACCTTGTCAGGACCAGGAGTCCTCATGGAAACTAAAACCTGGTCCTAATGAGAGAGAACCTCATTGTAGTTGTGGTTAAGCATTAAGTGGTTGCTTAAAGGTTGGAGATCTCTGGAGCACAGGAAACGTGTTCAAATAACAAGTTCACAGGTTGTAGTTGTAGAAATGAAGTTGTTGGGCTGTGTTTTTACAGGTGTGTCCACTTTTGTGACATTAAGTCACTGGTTACAATTAAGGTGTGAAGAGGATTTTAAGCAACACAGTAAAGAATCCTCCAGAGGTTAGGGAGAACACTGTGTGTGTGTGTGTGTGTGTGCGTGTGTGGACACATGAGCCACCGCCGATTGTAATCATGTTTTCATCAGAGGTCACGCACCTGTAAAGAAGCACCAGCTGGTGCTTGGCCTCCGACATCTAAGTTAATGTGACTAACCAGCAGGATAAACTGTATATAATCTATATAATAATATATAAACAAACAACAGGAGAATGTTTGTTATGTCATGAATAAGTTCAATTAAAATAAGTACAGAGATTCTTTAATTCAGAGGTTTGTGGTCACCATGGTCTCCAGTTAAAGAAAAAAACGGATAAACTGAAAGAATTTTAAAGAGCCAGTGTTTGAGAATTAGTGACATCTAATGGTGAGACCGCAGAAGTGCACCAGGGAACTGTGGTGGCCTTCAAGTATAGACCCTTTCAAGAGCTACGTCACTCGTAGCATTAACAACAGTCCAACACATAAGACGTCTACTTGTAGCGTAGTCGGCTGTGAAAGTAGAACCATCACAGGTGTCAAGTTCTTCAGAATCCCAACAGGATCTCATCCCTTTCAAAAAAAAGACATGGTCTGTGGCTCCAAGTGTTAAAAAGAGAAGACTCACTTCATGTCATCTAAGTTATCATTTTTAGATTATATATTATATATGTTAGATTATGATGAAACACCTGGATTTCACAGAAAAGTGTGTGTCAGTGCACATGTGTATATGAACCTATGCTGCCTACAGTCATGTTGTGGTCTTGGACGTAGCGAGCTGGTAGTTAGCTGCCGGCTGGCTAGCGCGTTGACAAGCAAACATGGTGTGTGCTAAAAACGTTTGTTGTAAGACTTGTATGCACATAGACTTTCTCGCGTGTACGGGCGAGTTTTATCTATAAGATAAGAGTGAATATCTGACACCTTGCTAATGTCATCTACATACTCTTTTATGAAGCTCAGGCAGACTATTGCTCTCGGCTAGTACGGATTTATTTAGGTATTGTTTGCGGCGCTTAAAGGCGACATGGACCAGAAGCTCCAATTAACGCTGCGTTTGTGTGTGTATCTGCGTCATGACCTCGTTTATGAAACCCTAAAGTTTCAGAACAAACAGTTCAGCCACTGCTGAGAAAATAGGCTTTTATTGTTTTCCTGGGCTCTGCGAAGCGGATCGCCACTTCCGTATGTTGATGATGTCATCAGAAAACCTCACCACTCCTCTCACCACCGTAGCGCCTCCTGGTGCGGGCACTAGTCCGGGCACATATATGTGTGACCGTGAAAACAAGTTAATATATGTAAGTAGACCTCTATAACTAACATATATGTGACCATGAAAACAAGTTAATATATGTAAGTAGACCTCCATAACTAACATATATATGTGACCGTGAAAACAAGTTAATATATGTAAGTAGACCTCCATAACTAACATATATGTGACCATGAAAACAAGTTAATATATGTAAGTAGACCTCCATAACTAACATATATGTGACCATGAAAACAAGTTAATATATGTAAGTAGACCTCCATAACTAACATATATGTGACCATGAAAACAAGTTAATATATGTAAGTAGACCTCCATAACTCACATATATGTGTGACCATGAAAACAAGTTAATAATAAGTAGGCCTCCATAACTCCACGCATATGTGACCATGGCTCTAGGAGTTAATATATGTAAGTAAACCTCCATAACTAACATATATGTGTGACCATGAAAACAAGTTAATATATGTAAGTAGACCTCCATAACTAACATATATGTGACCATGAAAACAAGTTAATATATGTAAGTAGACCTCCATATATGTATATATAACATATATGTGTGATATCAGCATTCCTTTAACCTTTAACTAGTAACGAAAGAACATATACAGAATTATTTGGTGGTGGACATACATGCTCTTCACTTACCTGTTGAGACATTTTCTGAGCCCAAACTGTGCGTGCATTCTAGGGTTAGAATGTTATTAAAGAAGAGCTTCTGCTGTAGAAAGTAATACACTTTTACTTATAAATGTACCTTTCTGTCAATGTTACATACTGGACCTTTAATATTGTAATGTTAATGTTAATGTTTTGCCCTAGAAGAAGTTTTATGTCCATGGTTCTCTAATGGAATCTCATTGTTTGGACAACTTTACAGGGAGATGGACGTGATTTCTCTGAAGTGTGATGACTCTTCTGTGTTAAAGGTTTCACAGTGAACCTCACACCTGATTAACCAGAGAGAGAGAAACCTGACATCACAGTTTTAAGGCATGCAGGAGTAGAAATCTGGGTTTATGAGAGGGTCCTTGGGTAATTGAGAGTTTCCTGGCCTCAAAACATTTGAAAACTGGTGGTGTATAATATTACTATCAAACTGAACAAATCCCTGCCTTCAGAACTCACCACCTACAGTATCAGAGGCATTAGCACCAGGAAGGCAAAGCAGCCATTTGCTGAGAGTGAGGCCCCAAGTACAGATTTTGTTGGAACATCTTTAAATTGTATAATCAGCTATAAACAAACATGTCCCAACAGAGTTTGATATAAAGAGCTTCGTAATTTCAGAGCTTGGTGAGAAGCTCATACTGCATTAATACATAAGTGAGGCTGAAGGCAGTCAATAAAACAAACTCATGTTGCTCATTTATACTGTTCTATAAGTTGATCTGCAGGCCTGCGTGATGTAGTCAAACATCGTACCAAGATGAAAGAACGACTTTTTAAACAACTTACTGGAGAGAAAACAACGGAGAAACGTCTGTGTCGGCACAATGCATATTACATGAAATATACACTGAAGATTCTTTCACAATACAGCTGCATGGTATCGATGAAGTGACTGACATGACCCTATCACTCGTTTTCTTTATCAGCTTTTCTTGTGCAGCCTCGAACGGAAAAGTCCTGGCAGAGGAAAATCTAGAGCTTTTTAAAGTTTATCATTTATGGCAATTTTAAAAAGCAGCTGTTCCACAAAGCATGACATTAAATGGCAACTGAAATGAATGAGTCCCTTATCTTAGGTATTTATATGGATTTCTATTCCTATGGATTTAAGTTAACCACTCTTGTTTTCATATATTTGAATGCAGAACTGTCTCATACTTTAATCTTCTTCTAAGCAGAGAGATGACAGGTGGTTCATGGGAGAATATATTTATTTAGATAAAAATGAACAGGAGAAGAAAACCAGCATCAGCGTCACACACAGCATCTCTTGTATGAAACCTACAAAGACAAATCAATAAATCAGCAATCAATCTGATTCACAAATCTGAAAATAAAAAAATATCTACATGAGTCGTATATTGTTTAATATACATTATTCTTTTTATTCACAGGTTTGCACTTGTGGTGATTTTTTTTTTTTAAAGGCTAATAATCCTAATCCAGATGTGAACAGCATTTTACAGTGCAGATAACTAGCACCTGCATTTTCACTCATACTATTTAGCAGCAAACACTAAACAGCGCGGACAACACAATCTGTTACACAATCTGCTACACAATCTGACTCCTCCTGCAGTCTTTGGTTGTGACTGAAACTAAATATGAGTTCAAAATAATATATGAGCGGACTGAGGTCAGTCTCACATATTCAATATCATCTTTTACAGAGATTTACAAAGTTTAGTGATATGTAAAATGGTGAATATAAAACCCTTCACTTAACTCCCATACTACAGCTTTCATTTAAATAAATGCATAAGGTGTGTTCGTCGCAGAGAAGATTGAAAAGGCTGCAGAGTCAAGAATGACTTTCTGTTTCACCTCGTCGTCAGTCTTATTCCTATCTTCCACCATAGTTGATCTCATATATTAGAGAGAACCAACATGCTGATTGTTGTTTTCACTATTTCAATGAAACAGTAGAGTGGCGGTCGCTTAAAGGTGCAGTAGGCGGTTTGTTTGTTTTTAGCATAAACTGATCAACAATTTCCCAAACTTTCTACACGTGGACGCACTTCTTAAATCAAATCACAAAATAAACCGTGACAAGAGCGAATGTGTGCATAAGAGGTTTGGTAAATGAATTCTAACATGTTATTGCATATTAAGGAACCAAAAAAAAAACCCTCCTGGGAACCATGTGGGTCGTGAACGTAGAGGAAGCGAAAAGAAAATAGAGGCTGCAGAGTCTACGGCTTGTTTCACGATGTGTTTTCATGTTAACTTTCTGGTGGACAGACTTTGAGGACGACGTCACGTTACCGGCATTACTCGCTTATCGTTCTGCTAGTTCTGTAGTGTCCACAACGCTGCTGGTGGCCGACAGCAGGTGGCGTTGTAACAAACAAGGGAGACATGCAGCCAGTGTGAAAGCAGTCCATAAACCCATGTCCTTATCAACAGAGCGTTCCAGAGATAAGGGATTCCCTTGGTTTCTCTGTTGCATATGAAATGAGCACAGAGAGCTGCGAGTATTTCCATATCAACAGTGATCCTGCCAACTGCAGCTGTACAACAGTGTGCATCTGGTGTGCATTGCATGACTGTAAAAACAATGAGGTAACCATTAAACTACCTTGTTCAAGTTAGCAGCGGCAGCAGCAGCAGCAGCAGCAGCAGCAGCGGCATTGCATTTTTTTTGCATCGCACTACATTAAAACCTACTCAGGATAAAGAAAACCTCTAGTGAGAGCAGCTTTCAGAGGGGAAAACAGTAGATAATCAAAAAACATCGACATATTGGGCAATAAAAACCTCTAAGTCTGTCAGGATTAGACGGATACACTGTGGATTATACACACACACACACACACACACACACAGACACGGTGAGGCAGCAACACTGACAACCACAGAGCACACACACATTTACGCTTAGCGCACACACACGTAAGCATCAGTGGAGCAACAACACGACGGCGTCTGGGTCTCCAACGAGAAAACTAAACTAAACTAAAAGGTAACACTGAAAATAAAACTGTCCACGACAGCACACGTGCTCTGGTCTGTCGGCAGCGACGAGCATCAATGTCGAGAGTCAGAAGAGGGTGAAAACACAGCAATATCATTCATGTGACACTTTAAAAACAACTCCACTGAGTAATGAAACCTGCCGGCCTTCATGGACCGAGTTAGTGTTGAAGAAGTGGATTTATCGTAAACCAGTTGTGCTGTGCTGCAGAGATCAGACTAACAGCTAACAACTGTGTCTCCACTGTTAACTGTCGTTCCATCTCTACGTTTATCACACACTAAACACTATTGTGCACATTGACAAATGGGTACTAGACACATGTAGTGTGCACTGCTTTGTGCCGGGTGTGAGATAGTGAAAAAACACACATAAAACTGCCAAAGTTGAGAAGTTTAGGCTCGTTTTTCACAGCTTTACCATGTTTTGCTGTTGCTAAGAGAGATAAGCAACAAAGAAAGGCACAGTTGATTGGGTAACGACGCTAAATACAGGGTTCCAGTATGGTACAGCTCCTCTAAAGCCACGTGCCACGTGCCACATGCACCAAGCAAAGAAAAAGAAAAAGTCAACACAGGTTTAAGCCTAAAATACACTGTTGACAAACAAACGACGGTGAAAGTGCAGAGTCAGCATAGACAGCCTCTCGTCTGTGCATATTTGACAGGACGAGCGTACGACTTCTCCCTCCTCGTCTCGGCTTTGGTTCCCCTTCATCAATCTGACCAACAATATTGCAGTAATACTCGCAGCTGACAGAAGTGAGCACTGGTCTAATCTTGTAGCCTGACTTTGCCGCAGAATATCCTGCTCTTCTTCAGATGAGGTGGAAGGATTCTGAACTCCGAGCGTCAGCTAAATCCTATTCATCACACAGCAGCAGCAGCAGCAGCAGCAGCATCTACAGACCTGGCAACCCCAGCAATGTTACCAAGGCAAGGGCATCACAGTGGCAGCATTGTTGGCATCTATATTTAGTTGCAGCTGATAGAGGGGCAGACACGCTGAAGGACATTTTACTGCACTCTAAAGTGCTCGTGTGGCATCGCGCTCAGGCTCAAAAATAAGACTTTTCAAGTGCCAGCGTTGGCAGTCATTCAATCACAAGTTCAGCGGCTTTTACACAACTACTACTATAATCTGTATTCTTGGTCAGTGTCCTTAAGCCCTTCCTTACAGGAAGTGATCTGTGGAAAGTGGCTGTCAGGCGGGAACTCCTGTCGCCTGACACACACACTGCATACATGTGCAGACGCATGTTCACAGGATAGTTCGGGGTTCTTTCGAAGAGTGATGACCGACACGGAGTCAGCGTGACACGTGAATGCGTCTGTGTTGTTTTCTTCCATATGACGTACGTCTATAATAACACTATCAAGACCCGAGACTTTGAAAACCTCCTGATTATGAGGACGATGAGGCTGGTTTTCTGCAAACAGACAGTAGGGGGCGTGGAGACAAGTCTCCCCACAACAAAGCACTGACCCGTCACAGTGACTCTGAAGCTGTTAAGTTAAAGGTACGAATCCTGACAGACTTTTTCAACAGGAAACTAAAGTCTGCGTCGCTGACTGCTTCACTCATCACACCACACTCCCTCAGTCTTTGTCATGTTAAATCAGTGAGTGTTTTAACATGACAGGACACAGGAGTGGTTGATGCTGAAGTGTGTTATTTTTCAGACTTCAGTGTGTGGATTTACCCAAGTCTCACGAGTTATTATCTCTAAGGACGTGTGTGTGTGTGAGAGTGACAAAATAAAGCAACAAATGCATTCTGAGACAACACACACAGGTAAGTCTCCGTCTGTCCCCACTGTCTCAGGTTAGTTCCCCAAACCCTCCACTTCAAAAAAGAAAGAAAGAACGATCACTTTAAGCAATAACACCTGGTGAGGAACAGGAACAACGTGGGAGTAAATCAGTGCAGTGAAGTCTAAAATATGTATTGATAGCTCAGGGCTGAGCTTTGTGCTGCCACTATCTCTCTCCCTCTACTCTACAGTTCTGCCGAGGGAGAAGGTCAAGCGACTATATTCAGTTTTCTTTTTTAAAAAAGGATGTCTCTTTCAGGCTCCTACGACGGATGATTGTTGATGAGACTTCTTCAAAAGACCCATTTCCACGGGAGCCACGTTTTCAAGCATGTAGTGTCCATGTTTGGAGGATAACGCGTCTCAGTGCAACTCCACAAAATTCACTCAATGCAACATTTGCATAACAACAAACAAACAAACATCAACACTAAAAATAAAATAAAAATAAAGCACCAGGCAGTATCTGGAGAGATGACTGGAAACTAAGTCATCAGTGTGCATCACTGACAACAAGTCCAGTGATGTCGGAGCAGCTGTGGCTAAAGAGGCAGAGGTCAAATATTTCACACGTTCAAAAATGTATACAGGGCAAATAAGAACATATAAATCTAATGATTATACTGTTTATAAAACAGAAAAGATATAAATAACAAAAGTAATACTACTGCATAGTGTTGCTGACGAGATCAAAACCTGCAAACAAAACATAAGCAAAATGAGTCTGTCCAGTTTTTGGAGCTCGTCTTTGTGTTTCAGCTTGGTAATTCTATTACAGAGAAAGTCAACACATTTATTATTCACTGAGTGAGCTGTATTGAATGCCAAACCACTGTAATGGAGAACACAGTGTGCAGCTATTAAATGTGATTTAGAGCAGCTCTGTAAAGGACAAGTGGCCATTTTGATGGGAGACGACTGGATACAGAAGCGTAAAATGTGCCCACGGTCTTCTCACCGGGGCCACAGACCACTGGCTCGGCCTCAATGAATCAACCATTCAGGCTTCGTCTCCAGAAATCTTCTGCTCTGCTTAAACCCGACAGCAGCTCTGTTACTTACTGTAAATGTGCGCTACATGTGTGTGTGAGTGCTGTCCTAGATCTAAGTAGCTTCTAAATGACCACGTTATTCTTAAACGTGTCTTTCGTGGGTTTTCACTGGAGTGTTATGGTTAGATTTCTTCTGTTTTCACTGGAGTGTTATGGTTAGATTTCCGTCCTAAAAGCCCAGCACTCCCCTTTATCACCTCCTTCCTTCCTTCCTTCCTTCCTTCTGTGTTTTATCGTTCCGTCTTTTAGGCACAAAACTGCCTACATTTGTCTTACTTTGATTTAGTCTCTTCCTTCACTCCACATGTGAATAGCAGTCCCTTAATTTAAATCTAACCTCATTTAAGCTCCAATTTCACCAGCATCAGTGTTGCTCTGGGCCGCAACAGTAACTAAGTCCTCTTCGTCAATAACTTTGACCCCGCGCCCGACAGCGTCCTCCTCTTCTTCAACGGGTCCAATGAAGAGAGAGGCCGCTTCTCCGGGAAAGGCTGACAGACCCCCGTCGGTCCGTTCCAGCTTCCGGTGCTTGCGTGGCTCCGGGGGAGTGTCCTCCTGGGTGAAGACGGCGCGAATCCGCTCCACGCAGACGTTGGCGGCCTCCCTCGTCTCCCTGGAGAGCTGCGAGAGGCTGAGGAAGCCGTGGGGGAGGTCGTCCACCACACACAGAGTAACGGGCTGATCCAGGGTCCTTAGACGCTTGGCAAACATGACGGAGTCGTCCAGCATGGGGTCCAACGCACATGCCTGAGAGACAGCAGAGAGGAGGAGGAGGAGACGGGAGAGGGAAGGAAGGGGCATGAATGGATAAAAAAACAAATTAGGATTCCCTTCAGACATGTCAAGAATCTTAATTAAGGGATGCAGGAAAGGAGGGCAGACATCCCACTCTCTTTTGTCCCCGCTTTCTTTGCACTCTTGCTGACTCACTCCCGAAACTCAATTTCATATTAACAGCCTCTCTTCTGCCATCACACACTATCCAACTGACAAAACTACGTATGACACCTGTGTGACACAACCCGTCTAACTTATAGTCCAACTCAACAAACTCTGATCAGACTGGCTTACCCCTCATAATCTATCTGGTTTTACTGTTACTGTTTTGTCTGTATTTTAATTGTTTTATTTAAATTGTTTTATATTACGTGTAGTCAAAATGTTTTTATTGTTGTCTTTCTGTAATTATTTTTGGTAAGGTGACCTTGAGAGTCCTGAAAGGTGCCTGTAAATAAAATGCATCATTATTATTATTGTTATTATTATAATAATAATAAATTACCTTAAACTTTCCCTTTTCCTTCTGTTTGTTGTTTTTCACAAGTTATTTTCTACGCCATATGTCTTTTCTGGCTGCGATGTGAAAGACTGCCTGGAGAGGTGGAAGCCGGACAAAAAGTGCTGGTAAATAATAAAAAAAGTTATATTAGCTCTCTGTGTAGACTTAAGCAATACAGGCCAAGCAAATAATAACCCTTCTGTTACCATGACAGGGTTTGTCCATGCTGCTCATTACCGTAACCGAGTAAAAAAGCAAAAGTCAAAATATTGGCCAGAATTAAAAAACAGGTGAATGACGAGGACAAGTGAATGAATGATGAGGACAGGTGAATGAATGACAAGGACAGGTGAATGAATGATGAGGACAGGTGAATGACGAGGACAAGTGAATGAATGATGAGGACAGGTGAATTGGTGTTAATTAACTTAGTTTGGTGTTGTTAAAGTAACTAAATAACTTTTACTCTTACTTTTAAACAAGCTACTTTAACTTAAGTAAAATACAAAATCAAAATAGTGGTACTTTTACTTGAGTAGAATATTTCAGTACTCTTTGTAACGTAAGTCCAGATTTGTCATTTTGATATGGACTAAATATGTAAATATATCTCAAACATCTTCTGCTATCTTTTATTTGTTGTAATAATAATAATGATAATAATAATAATAATAATAATAATAATGCTAATAATTTACCTACAAACATACACGCTTCATATAGATAAAGGGAGAACTCTCACTTTATTTTTTCTCTGCTCTGCTTTTAACTCTCGAAAATGAAACCTCAAAGCAAAACGGTCGTATGGTTTTCTGTTTTATGACAAAACGGAGAACTGAAATGGAGCTAATGTCTCAGCAAAACAAGCAGCGGCAGCAGCACTGGCAGCAGTGGTGGCAGCTGTGGTGGGAAACAGCGAGGTCAGTCTGCCCTCGGGCAGAAGCCGAGCAGCACTTATTAATAACACAAGTGGAGGCAAAGAGAGAGCGGCGCAGCACTCGCCCGCTTTCCCCACCGGGAGCAAGGAACTGTAAATCAGTTCCCGCACACCTGGTCAACATGTGCCACAGCAGCACTTTTCTGTGTGTGTGTGTGTGTGTGTGAGAGCAACATTAACACATTAACATTAACAACATGTCAGCCATGATGGATTCAAGAGATGTGGTTTTTGTTGTTACGTTTACGACATTTTATGTTTGTTACATCAGATCATTTGTCAGAGCTTTTCACATCATAAAGTCAGTCTGAATCGTTGCGATTTTTCTCGCCGATATTGTGATTCTGCATTGTTTTATCTTTTTAGGTTGACGTACATTTTTTTATTCCTAGTAATAGATTAAATTGTTTTTCAGCTTTATATATCACACTTTACTGCCTTTATAGTGAAAATAATGATTATTGTTTTCATTATTTTCAAGATTGATTGGTTAATTTTTCGTTTTAATTAGTTATTTTGTTATATAAGTAAAGAAACCAGAGAATATTCACATTGGTTTAATTATTTAAAAACAAAACAAAAAAACACTCAAACTGATCAATCTATTATGGTAATTGTTGGCAATCCACTTAATAATTGACTAATATTTTGTTATTGTTGCAGTCAAAACAGACTTTGCGAAGTGGTTGTGGCAACATTTGTGTCATTTGTTTGGTTTTGTTGTTTTCTCGACGATAAAAGGACAATAAATACACAAAACATTTATGACGTAAATAGAGTCATCATTTTAGTAGCCAGGAGAATAATTTGCTTTTTTTTAAAGGCAATATAAATATACATTTGGGTTTTGAAACAACGTGTAGACGAGAGTCTGGGTTTAAAAATAACTAGACTTAATTTTCCATAAATGAGAATAAAGCAGGACAGCAGTGGCTGTTTGTCATGTCACTTTTATTTTTACTTCTGAAACTTTACTTTTCTGATACTTAAGTACATTTTATATCAGAAAATGACTTTTGATATGTAAGTACATTAAATGTATTATACTTTAAGACGTTTACTTAAGTAATATTACAAACTTCAACTTCTACCAAAGTCATTTTCTGGTAACATGCTTGTGCTTCTACTTTTTAGGTACTTTATATACAGACTTACGAGCTGGGATTAGCACCAGCAACCCTCATGTGGAAGATTAAGTGGAAGAAGATGAATAAATTAATAAAATGCAAGGTTAATAACTGAAATATGTACATTTTATAGAACATGTACTGTGTGTTTTACACTTTCCTACACAACTGAATTACAGCTTTTTTGGTAATCAGAATCAGAATCAGAATACTTTATTGATCCCTGAGGGAAAATTCTTGTGTTACAGCCACTACTATTCAAAGAACATGAAACAAGGATAGAAATATATAAGAATAATAAAGAACAAATTGTGTTGTTCCTAATTGCACTTTTGCTTTTGAAAACAAAATGAAATAAAGCCCAGAAAATAATTACCCCAAATACTAAAAACCACAAGCACATGACAAGAGAATCAGGAGTTATGTGACTATATATAAGACTGAGCTTTTATACACAGGTGGATCATGAGTGGAAACAGGTGTGACTCATCAGCTGCCACAGGAGAAGCCACGCCCCTCTACTCTCACACACACACACACACACACACACAAACACACATTTGTGGAACCCCCTTACCTTAACCATCACAACTTAATGTCCAACCCTTAACTTAAACACAATCCTAACCCGAAAACTAAAAGTCTAAAAGTCACAATCAACTTTAACACCATAATGACAATTTTAAGTCAAACTTTTTTAAAGCTATAAAATCTTAAATCTTACATTTTACAACCTGTTCATTAATGTACAGGATTCATATTTTTGATATGCAAGGTTGGAGTCAGGACAAAGGGCAAAGGTCACAGGAACATGGGGACAACAATCAAACCATCAGTTCCTCACTGAGTTCATATGGAGCCAAAATGGTGTCAGATGTGACAACAATGGCTCATAATATCGTGTTTGTCCTTTAATTTGTAACGAAAGACGAGCAAAAGTAGAAAAATTTAAATTTAGTAAAAGTGTATATTTACATATTTTTGGACATAAGTAATAAAACTAAAATGTGTCGTTTCTGTTGTTGTTATAGCTAATGCTGCTTCCCCCGTCAGCATTAGGGCGAATAACACCGCCACACTGTTGCTATGGTTACCCACTAATGAAGGAGTTGTGTTAAAGTCTTTAACTACAGGAGAAGGTTTGTGTTTGTGGTGTTTCTGTCACTCAACAGCAGCAGCAGTGGCAGCAGCTTCTTCTCTCGCTCCTCTGCCACTTCCTGCTCTCAGTTCACTTGTTCTCTCACCACAAGGCGACGGCGGGTGGTTTGACTCGGGGCGTTGCCATGGAAACCACAACATCCAGCAGTAGATGGGATGAGGCGTTTACACGCCTCAGTGTCCCGGCTTAATATCACCACATCACTAACCATCTTCGTCAAAATGCTTAGACGAACGAGTCACACATTCAGAGACAGAACGCTGCAGATAACATTTAACGTTTTAATCATTTTAATTACATTGATGACACTTTGTGTGTGTATATATATGTATATATATATACATATATATACATATATATATTGTCCACAGTGACCTCACCAAGTTTGAAAATTATCGCATTCCAGCTCTTGGACAAGTTCATACAAATACCATTGGTGCAAAATTGCCAAAATCGTCCAAAAAGTCAAAGTTCAATCCAAGATGGCGGTCTTCTTGTTGGTTTTGGATCATGGTCATAACGGAATTTTTTCTTCATCCCGACCTTCTACACAATTACCAATTTCCGTGCATGTATGTGCATGTGCTAAGAAATGAGAGAATATTCAATTGAAAGAAGCTAAAAACTCAAAGAAGTGCTCCTGTTTTCATTATTGATTCATCTGACGATTATTTTCTTGATTAGTGGATTCATTCCTATAAAGTATTTTGTATTTACTTTTTATTTTTTATTTTATTTACCCTTTTAAAGGTCCTGAAAACTTCAAAATGATGATGTTTTTCAATGAAATTAGGAAAATATTCAAATTAAAGAAGCTGAAAAATCAAAGAACTTGTTTAACTATTGTTATTATGATGAATTTTTGTCACAGTTCGATTAATCTGACGATTATTTTCTGGATTAATGTTCATAAAATGGCAGAAAAAGTTTCCCAAACCTCAAAAATTACGATGTTGCTTGAATGTCTCAAATGATTCCTTTGTTATTTGAAGCGAAGACATTTTTTAAAAAACACCGATTGTAAAATAACTTGGTGCGGACATTTCTAGAAAAGTGAGAACATTTCCAGTACGTTAATAAGGTCACATGTCTGATGCTACTATTAATTTAGTTACTGGTTAATAATAGACACAGGGGTCGTGACGCTTGTGCTGAAGTCCAAGTACACCACGTCTCCCTCCACTAAGTTTATTGTTGTTTTCTCCACATGTGGCCTCCAGCTGTGCACCATTCTAAAAACCTCCAAGAGGAAAAGTGTGGACGTGGGCTGAGGTCACCGTGAGGCAGCACAGAGGTTCTTGTTGAACAGCAAACGTCTGAAAAGACTCGTCCAAACAAACGGAATAAAATATAGATTTTTGTTGTTGTTGCTGTTGCTTTTCTTGCTCTGTACACGATTCTATATTGGGCTGTCGGTTTGTCCTGCGTGCTTTAGCTGTCGGGTCAAAAAAGGAAGAAGAGAAGAAGAGAGACATATGCCAGAGCGATGAAAAGAATCAGAGAGACTGACCTTCACTTTCACACACGCTGACCTTTCTCTTCACTGAGCTTTAGGCGGCTCAGTGAGTGTAAACGCTCACAGCTTGGTGAGAAGACGCTGCCTGGGAATCAAACTACAGCCTTTTCTGAGCCTCTGCTTCTTATGCCCTTTATGTTCGACTCTTAATGAACTCTAAAAAAATCCTCAACTTGTCCACGGTGACCTCAACAATGTTTGAAGGTGATCGCACGAATGCTCGTTTGTTGAAATACCATTGGTGCGAAATCGCCAAAATCGCCAAAAAGTGAACATTCAATCCAAGATGGCGGCCCTCCTGTTGGGTTTGGATCATGGTCATAATGTAAAAAAAATTTCACCCCAATATTTTACACGTGTGTACCAATTTTTGTGCCTGTACGATAAACATTCCCAGAATGTTGCTTTGTCACAACCTTCACACAACCTTTAGAGAACGTTCTCTTTTGGTTCCCGGAACGTCAAACTCTCGACCTTTGAAAGCAAAGGTGGAATCGAAGATTTAACCACACCCCCCCAGTGTGACATCCTCAGTGTTGTGTGTGTAGCCACTGTAGCATGACTGCACGTTAGCCCCCCCCGCTAACCCGAAGCTGCTGGTAACTAATAGTATCCATGGCAACTAATGATCGACCAAACTCGAACCCCATCTGTGAAATCACAGGTGGGGAAATATAGTATTTTGCTGCCTTTGTCACCAGGTTACACTTAATTCAATTAATTGTCCTAATCCAGATGTGCACTGCTTTTTTTATTCATGACATAGAAACCATGATATATATGTATACATGTATACATCTATATATATATATAAACTTATTTTCATGCAAAATGAATCTATAAATAACAAAAGTGACGTGATGTGTTTGAGTTTGAGACGTGAGCGTTTCACTGTAGCCTGATACGATTCCACTCACAGACACAGAATCTATTTTTGTCAAAACTTGAATGAAAGTCCTCTCTGAGACGTTCATTGTCTCTGACCTCATTCTCACTCTTTCACTCTTCTCTCCGCTGCTTCTGGCGTTTTTTGAGCTCGGCTGTTCAGAGTCGTGAAGGAGCGAACGTTATTGATGATTCTGTTTTTTTTTTATTCAGTTATTTTTAGTCACAAAAATCTCATACTTCACTGTCACGTCACTAGTTATGAGTTTTATTTTGTTTTTAAAGCTTGGACCACAGGTTTTTACCACATTAATAACATTTGATAATAATCTATATCATGTTTATTTTGACAGTTAAGAGAAAAATAAAACCAGAAAAAAAACTAGGTTTTCTCTTTGTACTGTACCCTGAGGTGAGGACGTTTCCAGAAAAATGAGGACATTTTTAGAAAGGGACAACTTTCAGAAAGCAAGGACATTTCCAGAAAGTGAGGACTTCTTTGTAAGATGAGGACATTTCCAGGAAGTGAGGACATTTTTAGGATATGAGGACATTTTCAGGAAGCGAGGACAGTTTTTTCTACCTTTTAACAGCTCTTACCTGTAAAAACATCAGACACTTTGCACTGACAGCCTTGATTGTCCAGCTGCCGTCCGTCACTTAACGATGACCTCCTGTCTTCCAGGGGCGTGGTGCGAGTGGACATCAATCTCCAGGACGTGGATATCGACCAGTGCTCCACTGACGGCTGGTTTGCTGGAACCCATCGATGTAACCTGACCACCATGGAGGTGAGTGTCAAATCCGGGATTAGACGGAGGATTGATCCGGTCTGGAAAAGTGACGTGTTCACGCTTTCACTCACAAGAGAGGACATTAAAAATGGAAAAGCAGTAAATCTGAACGGACGAGGAGCTGATTCTACTTTAACGATGATGTTATGACCACTTAAGTAAACACTGGGCACTTTTTCTTAATTAGCACTCAACACATTTATACAGAGCTGTGTTTTCCAGCAAAAACAGACAGTGACACTGCTGAAAATAAACACCGTAATCATGATATTGCAAGAACAATAGTTGTGATGACATTTCAAAATAAAAGTCAGTCATCATCTACCACTTTATCCTCCACCAGAGGGTCGCGGGGGTTGCTATGTCAATCTCAGCTACATCAGGCGACAAAATAAAAGTGTTGTTTGGTATGAAATGACATATAGTTCACAATTAATACAAACAATTTATGATGAAAAATGAACCCTCAGTGGAGGGCCGCGGGTTTGAGAACCCTGGTTTATGGGAAAACAAGCTTCTACTTCTACTTCTGATGACTTCATGGTCTCAGTCGCTGGTTTAAGGTCTTTTTTCCAATAAGACATGATGTCAGTTGTGTAAATTATGTTTACATTTGATTTGAAAGTTTTAAAAAGTTATGAGGCTACAAAACTGTAAAGCTTTATCTCCTTTTACTGTATAGACAGTCTATAACCACAGCTCTATGTTATAAATATAAAATGGCAAATTTAAAAACGTATCAATTCTGTTGTTATAAGCCTTTATTCACTTGTGTGTAACGATGTTAGCTGCCTCCGCGCCGCTCAGGTTCCGTCGTCAGGAGCGATAGATTGTGAAGATGCTGCTGTAGATCAGTCTGATTCATAATGCATGTGATGTAATGGATTGCAGTGAGACTCTCTGAATAATTAATCACTCTCTTTGTCTGAGCACTTCCACCTCTCCATGGACAGTCGATGTCGGAGACATTTGACATGGTCTCTCTGTGTGTGTGTGTGTGTGTGTGTGTGTCTACAAGGAGACAAAAACATTGTTTGCAGTTATAGATTTTGAGCTTGGTTTGCAAAAATAACGATCTTTGTGCACTTACGGTGTGCTCGCCGAGCCGTCTTTTCTCGCGCTGACAGCTTTGTCTGCTGCATAAATGTGGAATTCGATTTTGTGTCAATAATTATCAAACAATACTTTTTTTAAAAAACAGCTCTTCACAAACTGTTATTTCCGCAGACGTAACATTTCCAAACTCAGATCTCTCGTGTCAAATGCTGAATTAGAAATGATCCGACTTTTATCTCGCCTCAGCTAACGCTATAGTATTGTCGTTTTGACTTGTCTATACCCTTAGAACACAGAGCATTTAGGCTGCTTTTTTTCATTACTGTTTTATTCAACGTATTCAATTCAATTCAATTCAATTCAATTTAATGTTGTACAGCATCAGTGGAGAGAAAAAAAGTCCCTTTTAATAGAAGAAGAAAACTCTGACAGAACACGACTCAAAGATGTGCGGCCATCTGCCAAGACAGGTTGTGGTGAAAGGAAAAAAGAGGCTATAAGAATGTGCAATATAGAGTCTTTTATTTAAAACAAGTTAATATATGTAAGTAGACCTCCATAAATAACATATATGTGACCATAAAAACAAGTTAATATATGTAAGTAGACCTCCATAACTAACATATATGTGTGACCATGAAAACAAGTTAATATATGTAAGTAGACCTCCATAACTAACATATATATGTGACCATGAAAACAAGTTAATATATGTAAGTAGACCTCCATAACTAACATATATGTGACCATGAAAACAAGTTAATATATGTAAGTAGAGCTCCATAACTAACATATACGTGACTATGAAAACAAGTTAATATATGTAAGTAGACCTCCATAACAAACATATATATGTGACTAAGGAAACAAGTGCAATATAGACTCCATAATTCAATATATATATGTGTCCATAAACAAGTCCAATATGTAAGTAGACTCATAATCCAACATATATATGTGACTAGCGAAATCGCTATTATATAAAAGTGTAGTATCTCCATAACTAACATATATATGTGACCATGAAAACAAGTTCATATATGTAAGTACACCTCCATAACTAACATATATGTGTGATACAAGCATTCTATGTACTCTTCTGTCTGTGGTGTCCTCTGTCTGTGTTGTCTTCTGTCTGTGGTGTCCTCTGTCTTTGGTGTCCTCTGTCTGTGGTGTCTGTGGTGTCCTCTGTCTGTGGTCCTCTGTCTTTGGTGTCCTCTGTCTGTGGTGTCTGTGGTGTCCTCTGTCTGTGGTGTCCCTGCAGACGTCCAGGATCAGTCAGCAGATCGTGGCGTCAGATGGAGGAAACCGCAGCAGCTCTGTGGATCTGACCGTCATCATCACTAATGTTCACAACCAGCCGCCGCAGTGGGAGGAGCTTGAGTACTGGGTCACTGTCCCCGAAAACACCGTCCGAGACGCTAAGATTGTGGTGAGTGACGTCGTGTAAATCTGACTGAAGACTGTCAAACACTGAAGTGACAAAATAAGTGAGTTTAGTTTCAAACACAAGCTGGCCATTTTGTGTTTGAGCTACAAAAACAAAATGGCTGCCAGCAGGGACACAAGGAAAAAACAGATTTTAGTCACTTAACAAAAAACTCTTGTCATGAAATCTACATCACTTTAAGTCTCTGATCTCACTGTTAGACTGACTTTGTAAACCACTCTCTGTCCCACACCGAACCTCATAGAGAAAATCAGTGATTTTAGCTGCGTGGACACAGGAGCTGCCTCGTGTGGTCACTTTGGGACACTGAGGTAAATGTGAGCGAACAATTTTTAATGCCGAATTGACAAAATAAAACATTGGAACTTAGTGATGGAGGCAGCAGTGGATCAACAACTCCTGTGTGTGTGATGTTAAATTCACTGATTTTCTCTATGAGGTTTGGTGTGGGAGAGTGAGTGGTTTACAAACTTCCACCTCCAACATCACTTCCTCCTCTTCAGACCGTCAAGGCCACGTCGCCGCTCGGTGACCCTCGTGTGACTTATAACCTGGAGGAGGGTCAGGTCCCAGAGACCAACATGCCGGTGCGGTTCTACATCAAACCCAACCGGGCCGACAGCTCTGCCTCCATCCTGGTCGCCGAGAACTTGGACTTTGAGACGATCGGGTTCTTCACGCTGAGAGTGAGAGTGCAGAACATGGCTGCGGTTCCTCTGGCCTCGTTCACCAGCGTCTACATCAATGTGACGGGTGAGAAGTCACATGACTGCACTTACTTACCAAAACTGAAATATCACTGATACAGTAAATATATTGTATTTTCATAGAAATGTCCAATTTAAACCCTGGTGTAAACCCTGGTGTACCCCTGGTGTAAACGCTGACGTAAACCCTTGCGTAAACTCTGCCGTGAACCCTGGCGTGAACCCTGACGTAAACCCTTGCGTAAACTCTGCCGTGAACCCTGACGTAAACTGCCGTGAACCCCCATGGAACCCTGGCGCAAACTCTGTCAGAACTCTGGCTTAAAACTCCCCTTATGGAACTCTGCCGTAAAACCCAGCGGAACCCCGCCGAACCATGCTGTAAACCCTGGCGAAACCCCTACGGTAAACCCCATGAACCCCGGCTAGCATTTCCCAGGTAAACTCTGGCGAAACCCAGGTAAACTCTGGTGTAAACTCTGGTGTAAACCCTGCGTAAACTCTACGTGAAACCCCCGGCGCTATCTCTGCCGTAAAACCTGGCGTGAACCCTGCCGTAAACTATGCTGTAAACCCTGGCGAACTCGCAAATGGCTAAACCTGGCGAGATTCTGAAATCCCGCGTAAAACCTTAGGTAAACTCTGGTGTAAACCTGGTAAAACCCTGGTGTAAACTCTGGCGTAAACCCTGGCGTAAACTCTGGCGTAAACGCCGGTGTAAACTCTGCGTAAACTCGCCGTGAAACCCCTGGCGAAACCCCAGTGTAAACTCTGGTGTAAACCTTCTGCGTAAAACTCTGTAAACTCTGCAAAACCCAAAACTGGCGTAAACCCTGGCGTAAACTCTGGTGTAAACTCTGGTGTAAACCCTGGTGTAAGGCCTGGTGGAACCTTTTCTTTGTGTCCTGTTTATTTCTTTGATCACATTTCATGTTCTCCTGCAATAAGAAATCACTTCTCTCGTTTTCTTTGATGTTTCTTCAGACGTGAACGACAACGTTCCTTTCTTCCTGTCATCCACGTACGAGGCCACGGTTCCCGAGGGCGCAGAGATCGGCACGTCGGTGGCTCAGGTTTCGGCCATAGACCTGGACTCTGGTCTTCATGGGAGGGTGAGGAACATCTACACCTCCTCCTCTTCTTCTTCTTCTTCTCCTCCGTCAGCTTCTTCATGTCCTCACGTTCCTTCTCAGATCCTCTACTCCATCCTGAAGGACGAGAGCGGAGACTCCGAGCTCTTTGGCATTGACTCTCTCAGCGGAGTCATCGTCACTCACACCTCCTTCGACCGCGAGCAGAAATCCTCGTATCTGATCGAGGTTCAGTCACAGGACGGGTCAGAGTCAGCAAGACCAGGTCAACAAGGTCAACCCAACACTGGTAACAACACACGTGCACACACGCACACACACAACACACACACACAAACACACATAGAGACACAACACATTACATTACATGTCATTTAGCAGACGCTTTTATCCAAAGCGACTTACAAAAGTGCATTTAAACATTTGGGTACATATAAGAGCTAGAAGTAAGTAAGAGCTTCAAGTAGATCAAACTATGAAGTGCTAGTCATAAGTGCGATGTACAAGTTTTTTTTTGTTTGTTTTTTTTTGTCGTCGCCGTCTAGTCGAGGTAGAGTCGGAAGAAATGTGTTTTTAGTCGGCGGCGGAAGATGTGGAGGCTTTCAGCTGTCCGGATGTCGATGGGGAGATCATTCCACCATTTGGGAGCGAGGACAGTGAACAGTCTCGAGTTCTGCGAGTGCCTCTGCGATCCTCTCAGTGAGGGGGCAGCGAGCCGGTTTGCCGATGCAGAGCGGAGTGGGCGGGCTGGGGTGTAGGTTTTGATCATGTCCTGGATGTAGGCTGGACCGGATCCGTTTGTAGCATGGAACGCAAGCACTAGAGTCTTGAAGCGGATGCGAGCAGCTACAGGAAGCCAGTGAAGGGAGTGGAGGAGCGGTGTAGTGTGGGAGAATTTTGGTAAGTTGAAGACCAGTCGAGCTGCTGCATTCTGGATGAGTTGCAGAGGTCGTATGGCACATGCAGGGAGACCAGCCAGAAGGGAGTTGCAGTAATCCAAGCGTGAGATGACAAGAGCCTGGACCAGAACCTGTGCCGCCTTCTGGGTTAGAAGAGGCCGTATCCTTCGGATGTTGTGCAACATGTATCTGCAAGATCGAGCTGTTGCAGCAATGTTGGCAGTGAGGGAGAGATGGTCATCAAGGAGTTACCGCAGAGTTGTTGAGGGTGATGGTTAGGTCTGTGGTGGGAGACCTAACCATCGAGGTTGGAGGTGGAGCAGTTTCTGGTGAAGATGAGGTCAAGGTGGTTGCCAGCTCTGTGAGTTGGTGGAGAAGGAGATGAGAGAGAGACACACAGACACACACAGTAGTTTAGTGTGTTTGTTGTACTCTCCTCCTCAGACACACACACACAGACACACACAGTAGTTTAGTGTGTTTGTTGTACTCAACTCCTCAGACACACTGGGAACACACACAGTAGTTCAGTGTGTTTGTTGTACTCTCCTCCTCGAACACTGAACACCACCCACAGTAGTTCAGTGTGTTTGTTGTACTCCTCTCCTCAGACACACAGACACACACAGTAGTTCAAGTGTGTTTGTCATGCTCTCCTCCTCAGACACACACACATTTGTCGTCCTCTCACTCCTCAGGTACACAGACACACGGTAGTTCAGTGTGTTTGTGCGTGCCTCTCCTCCTCAGACACACACACACACACACGTGGTTCAGTGTGTGTTTGTGCGTGCTCTCCTCCTCAGACACACACAGTAGTTCAGTGTGTTCATGCGTACTCTCCTCCTCAGACACACACACACACACACACAGTAGTTCAGTGTGTTTGTCATCCTCTCCTCAGACACACACACACACACACACACACAGTAGTTCAGTGTGTTTGTGGTACCTCTCCTCCTCAGACACACACACACACACACAGTAGTTCAGTGGTGTGGGTACTCTCCTCCTCGAACACACACACACACACAGTAGTTCAGTGTGTTTGTGGTACTCTCCTCAGCACACACACACACACACACACACACAGTAGTTCAATTGTTTTTGTGCCTCTCCTCCTCAGACACACACACACACACAGTAGTTCAGTGTGTTTTGTGAGTACTCTCCTCCTCAGACACACACAGTAGTTCCAGTGTGTTTGTCGTACTCTCCTCCTCAGACACACACACACACACAGTAGTTCAGTGTGTTTGTAGGTACCCTCTCCTCCTCAGACACACACACACACACACACACACACAGTAGTTCAGTGTGTGTGGTACTCTCCTCCTCAGACACACACACACACACACAGTAGTTCAGTGTGTTTGTCGTACTCTCCTCCTCAGACACACACAGTAGTTCAGTGTGTTTGTCGTCCTCTCCTCCTCAGACACGTCGTACGTCAGGATCTTGGTCACGGACGTTAACGACAATGCGCCGGCGTTCGCTCGTCCCGTGTACGAGGTGAGCGTGGAGGAGAACGAGGAGGTCGGCTTCATCCTCATCACCGTCACTGCCAACGACCACGATGAAGGTGATTTTGTTATTTTTATTATTACATATACTATTTACTCCGCTACATTTCCTTTAACTCTCTTTGTTCCTCGTTACTACCAAATACAATCAGAGGAAGAAGAGTTGGTATTATGGTCTGTATTTACATAACTGCTTTACAGTACAGTTTTCACTTCTCTCTCATCTTACATTGTCAAAGCATCCTACACTCTTAATGTCTCTCTCTGTCTCTCTCTGTCTCTCTCTCTCTATCTCTCTCTGTGTCTCTATCTCTCTGTGTCTCTCTGTGTGTGTGTGTGTGGTGTCGCTGTTTCCGTGTTTCACGGTGGAGATGGCGTCTCCTGAGACGCCGTCTCTGTCTCTGAGACACGGAGTGCGGCTGGTGCCGCAGCTGAACACCACAGTGGAGCAGGTGTTGTTGGCGGTAGGAGAGCAGCTGGGACACGGGAACATTTGTATGCGTCCCGTATGAACAAAGCTGTGGTTGTGTTTTTTAAGGAGGCGCTTTTTGTTCCCCCACTCATAGAGAGCGGTTTATTTGTAAATGAGGAGTTTATACAGGTCTCTCCTCTGGTGGTTCCCCCGTTCATCCCCAACGAGGCGCTAGCACAAGAACTGAGGCGCTTCGGGAGGATGGCGAGTGCATTCCGGTCTGTGACTCTGGGCTGTAAGGACCAGAAACTGAAACATGTTCAGTCTCTGAGAAGACAGGTCTTCATGTTCCTGGACTCTCCCACTCACACTCTGGACGTGTCCTTCAGAGTGAAGCATGAGGAGGGTTTTTATATGGTCCATGCTTCCTCTGGAAACATGAAGTGTTTTGAGTGTGATGACGTGGGACATAAAAAGATTGCGTGTCCCCACAGACAAAGATCAGCTGTTCAGGTGAACACAGGGGAAGGTGCGACTGCCGGGCTCGGCGCTCCGGCGTCCATGGCAGCCGATGTCGGTGTCTCGGATGTCGACGCTCCGGTGTCCGTGGCTCCCGGTGTCGGTGTCTCGGATGTCGACGCTCCGGTGTCCGTGGCAGCCGGTGTCGGTGTCTCGGATGTCGACGCTCCAGTGTCCGTGGCTCCCGGTGTCGGTGTCTCGGATGTCTGCGCTCCGGTGTCCATGGCTCCCGGTGTCGGCGGCCTGGTGTCGTCGCTCCGGTGTCAGCTGAAGCTGAGGTCAGGGAGGAACAGGCTGAGGCTGAAGTTGACATCACAGATCAGGTGAGTGAGGCAGAGTCAGATGTTGCCTCTCTCACTGACAGTGTGTCACAGAATGTTGATTTATATTCTCTGGAGGAGATTAATCTGTTCTTAGATGAAACCTTTGGAAAAACAGTAAATGTGACTGACTATTTCCCCGACACAGGAAAGTTTATAACTTCTGCCACCACCCTTCAGAAGGTGGTGGGCTTAGACCTGCTGAACGAAAAGAAAAGGTTTCGTTTAAAAAAAACTTGTGAGAAACCTTCGCAAAAACTCCAACATTGCGAACGTTAAGAAAAGGAAAAAATTTAAAGCGTCAAAATAAAAATAATCAATTATCACTTGGTGTTTCTTCTTTTCTGGATTTTACTGTTCTGTCTTTTCTTTTCTATCATGAAGGTCTTGAGAGCGGCCTCTTTAAATATTAATGGAGGTAGAGACGCACTTAAAAGAGCTTTAGTCTCTGAAACCTTTAAACAGAAAAGACTGGATGTCATTTTTCTCCAGGAGACACACAGTGATAGTGGGAATGAAGTAGACTAGGCTTTATGGTGGAGAGGACAGTACGTCCTCAGCCATGGCACCAACTTCAGTGCTGGAGTGGCGGTTTTATTCTCTCCCCTTTTAAATGTTAAGATTATTTTAAACTCAGAGATTATCAAAGGCAGAGTTTTAATGGTTAAAGCTGAACTGGAGGGTCACACTTTTAATCTGATTAATGTGTACGCACCAAACCAGGGCTCTGAGCGGGGAGAAGTTTTTAAAACACACCAAGAAGAAATGAATAAGCGTGACAACAGAGAGTGTGTGATTTTAGGAGGAGACTGGAACTGTTGTACAGATGTGACTCTGGACAGAACAGGAGAGGAGTCACACTTCCAGTCGTCCTTGTTTTTATCTCAGCTTGTAAAGAAGAGTCACGTGGTGGACGTGTGGAGGATGAAACACCCTGACGTTAGACAGTACACGTGGGTGAAGATGTCAGATGGTCGAGTCAGTTTTGCTCGTCTGGACAGAGTTGACCTTTCTGATGTTTTTACTGCACGTGATTTTAACTGTCAGATCCTCCCTGTGGTTTATTCAGACCATCACTTAGTTTTAATGGAGCTGGTTTTATCCCACACACAGAAATCCATCTCTTTCTGGCATTTTAATGTTAAACTGCTACAGGATTTTACTTTTTGTGAGAATTTTAAGTTGTTCTGGGAGTACTGGAGATCCAAGAAGACGGATTTTAACTCTTTTAGTCAGTGGTGGGAGGTGGGAAAGGCCCAGATCAGGGTCTACTGTCAGCAGTACTCAGCCTACTCCACTGTGAAAACTCAGAAAGCTGTGCAGGAGTTAGAGGAGGAGATCAGGGACAGGGAGAGTGTCTCTGTCTCACACAGTGACTCCCAGAACATTTTAATTAAAGAAAAAAGAAAAGAGCTGAGCTCTCTTTTAAATGAAAGAGCTAAAGGAGCTCTAGTCCGAGCTCGTTTCATTAAACTCCAGAACATGGACGCGCCCTCTTCCTTCTTCTTTAACCTGGAGAGATCTGCAGTAGAGAGGAGGAGGATGGTGTGTCTCCGTCTTCCTGATGGAACAGTCACCACAGAAGCAGCGCAGATGAGGAAGCATGCAGTGGACTTCTACACAGAACTGTTCAGGGCGGACGGTTGTGATGAGGCGGCTGCTGTAGAGCTTCTTCATCATCTTCCTCAGCTCAGTGTGGGAGACCAGGAGGTGCTGGACTGTGACATCAGCCTCGAGGAGGTGACCTATGCTGTGTTCCAGATGGCGTCAGGGAAATCTCCTCGAGTGGACGGTTTACCTGCTGACTTTTTTAAACACTTCTGGAATATTCTGGGACAGGACCTACTAGATGTTTTTAAAGAGTCTTTTAAAAGGGGATACTTCCTGTTTCCTGTTGGCGTGCGGTCCCCTCACTGCTCCCCAAAAAAGGAGACTTGACTCTTTTAAAGAACTGGAGGCCGGTGGCTCTTTTATGCTATCAAAGGTTTTATCCAACAGACTGAAAACATGCCTGGAGGTTTTAATCGGTGCAGAACAGTCTTACTGTGTCCGGAGAGATCCATGCTGGACAACCTGTTTTTAATGAGGGACGTTTTTGACATTTGTGAAATGGAGGGGCTGAAGACTGGTCTGGTCTCTCTTGACCAGGAGAAAGCGTTCGACCGCATGGACCACAACTTCCTGTTCTCCACCCTGCAGGCCTTTGGTGTTGGTGGGAGTTTCCTGTCCTGGGTGCAGCTGCTGTATTCCGAGGCATGTTGTGTGGTGAAGGTGAGGGGAGGCTTGAGCCGTCCCATTCCAGTCAGGAGAGGGATCAGACAGGGCTGCCCCATCACAGGACAGCTCTACAGCATCACCATCGAGCCCCTTCTGCATAGGCTGAGGAGCAGGCTGGGGGGTCTGGTTCTGGCCGAGCTGGGCCAGAGTCCTCCAGTTGTTGTGTCAGCCTATGCGGACGACGTTAATGTTTTTATTAAAGACCAGAGAGAAGCTCAGGAACTACAAAGTAGCCTGTCGCCATATGAAAGAGCGTCTTCTGCCAAAGTGAACTGGGGGAAAAGTGGGGCCTGTTTGCTTGGTCGCTGGGACCCTGGTACTCTTCCTGGTCTTTCGGGTAATCTCCAGTGGGGGCGGGGGGGATCAGGGTTTTGGGGATCCACTTAGGCAGTAGAGAGGTGCAGAGACTGAACTGGGTGGGAGTGCTGGACAAGGTTGAAGCTAAGTTGTCTAAATGGAAATGGCTGCTCTCTCAGTTGTCATACAGAGGCAGAGCCCTGATAGCTAACAACCTGGTTGCCTCGACTCTGTGGCACAGGCTGGCGGTTCTGACGCCACCATCGGGGCTGTTGGAGGAAGTGCAGCGGCTCCTAGTCAACTTCTTCTGGTCTGGTCAACACTGACTGAAGGCATCGGCCCTGTACCTTCCTGTGGCAGAGGGGGGACAGGGACTTATTGACGCTGTGTCCAGAACCGCTGCCTTCAGGCTGAAGGCTGCACAGAGGCTGCTGTACGGCAGCAACCTCTGCTGGTTCTCCACCGCACATATCCTGCTGAGGAGAGCCGGACGTCTGGGGCTGGACAAGCAGCTCTTCCTAATGGAAACGTCGGAGGCCGATCTGACTAGACTTACACCTTTTTACAGTTCTATGATCAATGCCTGGCAGACACTAACCATCACCAGAACTCCTGACCCCACACCCGGAAGGTGGTTATATGAGGAACCACTTTTCTTCAACAGGTTTCTGCCCACACACACACTGTCTTCTGCCACCAGGACTAAGTTTGTTGAGGCTGGAATAATAAAACTGGGTCATCTCGCCAAAGCCTCCCAACATGATCTCTGTGAGATCACGGACATCAGGTCTTCCAGAGTTCTGCAGAAGATTGTGGAGGACGTCTGGCAGTGTCTGTCTGTGCCGCTCAGAGCTTTCACAATGAACCGTACTCTGACTGACCAATGGGATGATGACTGTGAATACGTCTTCCCCTCCCTGTCTGTCAGTCCTGCTGTAGACGGGTGGACAGAACAGCGTGGGCTGCTTCTGTCTCTGAAAACACCAGCACTAGGAGTTTTCAGCTCCTGTGACAAGAAGCAGCTCTATCTAAGCTGTGTGAAGGTTCTGAACCTGTGCTCGCTGGCTGGTGTCCTGGAGTCCAGATGGACCCGGGTGTTTTCTGCAGGAACTGTCTCTGAAGGTAACTGGAGGCTCCTGTATAAGCCCCCCGTTGAGAAACGGGTGGGGGACCTCCAGTGGAGGATCATACATGGAGCAAAAGCTACAAACAGACACATAGCTCGCCTTGATCCAAACACTGGGGAGGGATGTCCTTTCTGCCAGCGGGGGGAGACCCTGGAACATCTGGTGCTGCTCTGTCCTCGACTGGAGAGCTTATTCAAACTACTGCATGAGTGGGTGGAGCCTCTGGGGTTAGCTTTTGCTTCCCCTCTCTTTGTCTTTGGCCCTAAATACAGAGCCAGCAACAAGCACACCCTGGTTTTGGTCAACTTCCTGTTAGGAATGGCCAAGTTGGCAATCTGGAGGACCAGGAGGAGTCAGCTATCTAGTCAGAGCTGGACCGATGTGGTCCAGAGCCTGAAGGGCCTGGTGGCCACTCGTCTTAGAGTGGAACACGCCTTCTGTGCTTTGACTGGGCAGCTGGACGCCTTCAGGTCTCAGTGGGCAATCAGACAGGTTTTATGTTCACTGGCAGAAGACGGTTCACTGGTCCTTCATTTTTAACTGTGTGTGAGAGGGTGAGAGTGTCTATGTGTGTATGTGAGTAGTTGAATATCTGTTTTCGTTTTGATCGCTCGATTGTTTTTGATTGATTAATTAATTGATTGGTTGATTAATTGATTAATCACTTAATTGGTTGCTTGTGATATTTATATTTATATTTATTATTCATCCATACCTCTACATTTGTCAGTAACTTATTTTATGTTAAATGGAAAAATAAATATTGTGTTAAAAAGTCAAAAAAAAGTCTCTCTCTGTCTCTCTCTCTCTCTGTCTCTCTCTCTGTCTCTCTGTCTCTCTCAGTCTCTCGCTCTCTCTCTCTCTGAGTGAAACTTTCCTGACTTATTCTATCCTCTTCTTTTTTGCTGCTTGGTGGTTTTTGTTGATATTTCATTTTTCTTTTGTGACCACTGATTTTGAGTTGTTAACAGTTTATAGTTTTAGAGTTATTTGTGTTTGGTGCTGCAGCAGTCCTGCAGGTAATGGCCGCACCTGGAGTCTCCGGGCTGGAGAAACTGACTCGCCAACATGCCGTTAGACTGTGTCCGGATGTCGGCGTGTCAGGGGAGGCGTGGCTTCGCTGTGGGTGCAGTCGTGGGCTACAGCAGAGTAAAATCCGCCTCAAGAATGAACAGTGCTGTCGTAATTTTTTTGGACAGCACTGACAAAGCTAATGAACTGGTTGAGAGCTGTGTGGTGGTGGACGGTTCACTAAATTATTTCAAACGTACCGCCGTTTCTAAGTAACAAGTCTCTGATGAAGGAACTGTCGCGGCACGGGAGACTCGTGTCCGCAATAAAGATGATTCCGCTGGGCTGTAAATCTGCTTTAATCATGTGTGAAATCAAACTGGGCTCTTTAAACATTAACGGTGCTCGTCGGGACACAAAGAGAGCTGCACTTTTTAATTTGATCCAAACTAAACAACTAAATGTCACTTTTATTCAGGAGACACACAGCACCTCTGACAATGAGTGTGACTGGAGAAGGGAGCGGAATGGGGAGCTGGTTTTAAGTCACAGGGACAGTACGGGGAATTCTCTTCTCCAGAGTGTGAGCGAGGTCGTTCCAGGTCTGTCTGAGTATTGTTCTCTGCAGCAGTGGTGGGATGTGGGAAAGGTTCAGATCAAACAGCTTTGCTTGCAGTACACTCTCAGTGTCATGAGAGATCTGGAGAGAGAAGTGGTGGAACTGCAAAACCGAGCAGACTCCACAGGAGATCGAGAACATATTGAAGTTCTCAAACTCAAACGCTCAGCTCTGTCCGACCTGCTGGGTTTTCATGCCCATGGTGCTCTGATTCATAAAATAATAGATTTTATTTGTATTGCACTTTACATTCGAACATCAAATCTCAAAGTGCTACAGAGTAAAAAACAAAAAAAGAAATAAAAAAAATTAGCTGTATGCTTTTCTAAAAAGTTAGGTTTTGAGTTCTTTTTTAAAAGCATCCTCCGTCTGTGGAGCCCTGAGGTGGTCAGGAAGGGCATTCCACAGACGGGGAGCGGCAGCTTCGAAAGCTCTGTCCCCCATGGTCTTGAGCCGTGTCCTGGGTGCGAGCAGACGTTGCTGTTGACCTGACCGGGTCCAGACTGACGTGTGTGGTGTGAGGAGGTCAGTGAGAAGTGGGGGCATCACCATGCAGACAGTGGTGTGTGTGCAGGAGGACCTTGTACTCAATGCGGGCGGAGATAGGGAGCCAGTGAAGGTAGCGGAGGATGGGGGTGATGTGCTTGTACTTCTGCACCCTCATCAGGACCCTGGCAGTGCTGTTCTGAACATACTGGAGCTTTTTGAGGCTCCTGCCAGGGATCCCGATGAGGAGTGCATTACAGTAATCCAACCTGGAAGAGACAAAGGCATGGACGACTTTCTCTGCAGCTGGAAGGGAGAGAACGGAGTTTGGAGATGTTACAAAGTTTATCTCCTCCAGGCAGGAGCCGAGACGAGCAACAGTGGCAGAGGGGGACCCAGAGGGGGAGACCTTAAGGTAGAGTTGTGTGTCGTCAGCATAGCAGTGGAAATTAATTCCATGCCTGCTGACAACACACCCGAGGGGAAGCATGTAAATGGTGAAGAGGGTTGGACCGAGCACGGAGCCCTGGGGGACCCCACAGGTGACAGTGTGGGGGCGAGATTTAGCATCCCCCAGGACCACATGCTCGGCCCTGTCAGTGAGATAGAAGCAGAACCAATGAAGGACAGTGTCAGAGAGGCCGATGAAGTGCTGGAGACGATGGAGGAGGATGTTGTGGTCAATGGTGATTTTTTGTTATGAGAGGGGTAATGGAATGGTTGTGTGTTTTGAGCAGAGGAGAGCAGGTGGATGGTTTGGATCTGCGGATGATCTTCTCGACCTCCTGCTGCGTTGTGGGGATGAAATGTGAGAAATGTTGTGTGCTGAAAGTTGCTGGGATGTTTTGAATGGGACTATGCGTTTTTATGATAGATGAGTGGATATTGTCAATTTTGGAGGTGAAAAATTCAAGGAACTTGTTGCAGTTACTGTCTGTATGAGTGTAGTATGGAGTGATCTGAGGTTTGAGAATGTGATTTACTGTAGAGAAGAGCTGCTTGGAGTTACCTGGGTTATTGTTGGTGATTGTGGAATAGTGTTCTGATCAGGTCCAGATCAGAAAGGGCTTTAGCGTAACATCTTTGATGTTCCCGGTAGGCCAACTTATGCACCGTCAGGCCATATGTTACACTGGCTCGCTCCAGGACACGGCCTGACCTTTTCATTTGCCTCAGCTCCTTTGTGTACCATGGGGCAGACCGGGAGAAGGAGACTGTCCGTTTTTTTCAATGGTGCATGAGAGTCCAGGATGGAGGATAGACTGTTGTTGTAAAAATTCACGAGGTTGGAGACTGAGGAGGATGTAGGTGGGAGAAGAAGCTGGAGATGATGACTGAAAGAGGGGGAATCGATGTTATTTAGATTCCTAAAAGTTATTGTATTGATTTTGGAGGACGATAAATAAGAGCTATTGTTACATTAAGAGGGTGTTTGCATTTGAGTACCAGATTTTCAAAGGAACAGAAATTTGGGGCAGACAGAAGGCTCAATTCAATGTCACTGTGGTGTAAAACAACGAAGCCACCACCACGGCCAGTTGTACGGGCTTTGCTCAAGTAATTATACCCAGAGGGTCAAGCCTCATTTAGAGCTGAATAAACTTCAGGCTGCTGCCACGTTTCGGTGAGGCAGAGAATGCCCAGCCCCTTGTCCTTAATGTGTTCGTGAATAAATCCAGATTTATTGGATAAAGACTGTACATTTAATTGTTCAAAGAGGATATGATTTGTAGAGTCCTGTTTGTTCAGAGACAGGAGGACACTGTGATCCACTCCAGGTTTTGCAGTGCACTGGCTCATATCTGTGCTCGTAGTTGTCATGCTCTGATGATGTGCACCGTGGCGCGGGTGTTGCGCGATCGGGGGTTCCCCTCTGCGAAGTCAGTTAGTCATCATCTAACCGCTTTATCCTCCACCAGAGGGTCGCGGGGGGTGCTGTGCCAATCTCAGCTACATCGGGCGATAGGCGGGGTACACCCTGGACAGTTCGCCAGTCCATCGCAGGGCCACACACAACTAGAGACAAACAACCATTCACTTTCACACTCACTCCTACGGTCAATTTAGAGTTTCCAATTTACCTAATCCCCACATTGCATGTTTTTGGACTGTGGGAGGAAGCCGGAGAACCCGGAGAGAACCCACGCACACACGGGGAGAACATGCAAACTCCATGCAGAAAGACCCTTGTTCCAACCGGGGCTCGAACCCGGGTCTTCTCGCTGCAAGGCGAGAGTGCTAACCACTACACCACCGTGTGGCCCCCCCTCTGCGAAGTGCCCCTCGATTTTCCTGGTGTACGCTGCTTTTGCCCGCTTAATGCCCCTTCTCAGGTTGGCTCTACATGAGAAGAATCATGTAGAGCCATGTAGAGAAGGGCATTTAGAGCCATGTAGAGAAGGGGAGTGCTGCTGCACGTTCCAACGTGGGTTATAATGATGTGTCTCCCCATCGACACCATTGCTATGCTGAAGCATCTTTTGCTGAGGGACAAGTTTGTGATTGTTGGTGGTATAAGATAGGTGTCTTTTTTTGTACTATAGGCGTGTGAATGTTGCTCCTTACCATCTAACAGGGGACTCATGTCATTTAGTTCTAACAAAGAGGGGACTTCCAAGTCCACTTTTAAACTGTGCATAAACCCAGTGCAAAGAAAGGTGCAGCGAGCAAAGGTGTTGCATTTAGTCTCTTAATGAATCATAGGAGCGTTGAATGCTCATAATGTTTTGTCTCCCCATGTATACGTGCACATTAAACACAAGCACAGCAGTCTAATGTCAGTGAAGGAATCTCTGTGTATAAGTGTATATGTCTGTATATGTTACCTATCTCCATCTTCAACCTCTCTGCTTCACACTTGACATGTGTTATAAAATTGACTTTTATCTGGGATTAATAATAATAATAATAATAATTAAAAAAAATTCTCAAAGTTAAATTTAAGTCAGAAATGTTAAAGTCATTCATGGATATAGTGAGGTCAGATGAAATATAATGTTTTCTCTCATTCTCTCATTCCCCTGACATGCCAGGTGCACTGGCACTTTCTCCCCATCTACACCATTGCTACGCTGTTTTAACAGAAGCATCCACTTTTTCTGAGGGACAGGTTTGTGATTGTTGGTGGTATAAAATAGGTCCGTATATGTCTTATATGTCTGTAATATAAGGGTCATTTTGTCCTAACAAAGAGGGGACTTACTGTTTGTAATTCTTTACAACCCAAGTGGAACTATTTAGAGTCAGAGTTCAAAACAAAATTCTCCATGAAAGGTCCTCTTTACAACCTGGAAACATGTCCACATGCTTAGGCATGTATAGTTGCATAAATTACACCACTCACCACAATTCAACATTAAAAGTTATGATCTCTGCTGTTTCTATCCACAATTAACTACAGAATTATATGAAACATATTCATACTATCTCCAAAAAACAACCAACATTTCATATCATTTAAATTACTACTTTAAGGGACAAATTTCTTCAAAGAGTGTGATTTAAGTTTTGAGGTTAATATTGAGACATAAGTGGGGGTGGAGTGGCTCAGTGGTTAAGACCCTACCTTGTGTACCAAAGACATCATGGTCACAAGTTCGATTCCACCCCTGGCTAATTGTACTTGATTCCATTGTAAGTCGCTTTGGATAAAAAGCGTCTGCTAAATGACAAGTAATATTGTCATGGTGGCCATGCAAGCCTTTCTGTCTTCCAATTGTCCACATCAGCCACTGAAAATCTTATGCTACAGCAACTTATTGGTCTGATTAAATGTTTCAGTTCAGTCTCTAACTTTTCCACTACTTGTACTTGTAACAGTCTCAGTAAATTGAAGAATTTTCAGCGTCTCTGTCTCATCTGCCCATGCACAGGAAACTGTCATATGTCTGGCCAGATAAAGGCCCATTTCACAACAATAGAGTTTAGAGCAGCATGTCTGACCTGCTCTGATGCACCGTTCATTTACATGGAGGAAGCTTGACAATTCCATGGCCAGAGAACATTTGCATTATGGTTTCATCTATAGACAGCAGTTGATGTCTGATCCTGACAGCCAATCACTGCCCAGATAGCTGTTTGGGACTGAGTATGTATACTCCTCACTGAAGGTTCACAGCCAGCTTTGTTGCAACATTTTGACCACTGCAAGTTTTTGGAGAAGGAAACTCAACCTTGTACTACATCTTCTCGATTTCTGTCTTCAATCTTTAAAACAAGAGGTAAGTTCCTAATCTTTACAAATCCCCCATGGATCTGTCAATTCAGTATGTTGGTATAACTATGTTAAGAAATACTGGTAGCATCATGGCCTTTCCCAGAGTTACTCAAAAGATCATGTTTTTCATCATATATCATTTTAAATAAAATTGTTGTTGGTCAAGACAGTTTATCATGTATGTTCTCAAATGTTTCCCAGAAAAATGACATCCACGAGGGTATATCCTGAAAAGGAAGCCCTGCACTTCATTGCCTCTGGACAAGATAAAGACACATTTCAGAAGAAATTCATCAACAAGGAAAAAAGTATGTTTTTAGAATAAAGGATTATCTTATCAATACTTCTTGTCAAAATGTCAAAGAAAAAATCTTTAGATTAATTCTGATAATTGTTAGGCAGGAAGTGGAAGTGGATATTGTTACAATATAAATCATGGTATCATATGTGTGACTGTCATTGGTGAGATAAAGAGAGGGCAACACACACACACACCACTTGCTTTGTCTTTCCTACGGTGCTGACAATTAAATCCCATGAACATACATGTCATAGTTCATAGTTGTAATATTGTGATGTGTTTGTGTAAGAATGATACGAATGAATTGAACATTTAAATTAATAGTCACTGCCATTATAAACCATGTACGGAATTGTAATGTAATTATATTGCTAGGCTACAGTAATTGTTTACAAAGCAAGCCTTTTCTTAATTCAAACTCAAAGCACAGAAATTTATCATGCATTAAGATAGTGTTGGTTGTTCATGATATGTGGTAACATTTCTTTAAACCTATGCTCATAAATACTTATATTCAAGAGCTAAATATGAATGAATGTAAGTCTAATCTGTTTAACAACCTTTGTTCAGGTTATGGTGCCACCACAATTATTGAGCCAGGAGAATTCTTGCTCGAGTAAATCAGAAGACTTATCTCCAGCTCAAACTAATCAGATGCAGATGCAGCATTTTTGTATTTATACTCTTTCAGGGACAGACCTTCTGGTAAGAACAATAGAAATAATATTCTAACTTCTTGAGATAATTCAGCTTTGTTTTACAATGTTTCTAAACAGAAAAAAAAAATTTCACTTTGCAGTGTTGATGGCAGTAAGGAAACAGCAAGACTGGGGAGATTCATAAATGACGATCACATCTCACCAAACTGCAAAATAAAACTAGTAAGTTCTATAGTCACTATGTTTATTTATCATCTGTTTCAATTATGCCATATAAAATACTATACTGAACAGTATAAGTATTGTTTCAAATGAACACAGAATGTGATTGATTCTTGTCTGTGTCTATGTGACCAACAAATCATTGATGAATAGAAAAGCCCACATCTCTATGCATTTGAAATCACAAAAATAAACGCAGGAGAAGAAATCGTGTACGATTACGGATATCCCAACTGTCCATGGACATGTATTTATATTTATAAATTTTCTTACACTATATCTCAGGAGTTTCATCATTTAACTAGTGAGGACAACTCTCTTCCTAACCAATATTGTAGATTTGCATAATCCTTTGAAACTTTGCAAGCTGGCATGAATCCTTTTTAGCATATTGTGACTAACTCTACCCTTGAAGAAGAATTGAAGCTAGGATTAATATAGCCCACATTATATGTAAAGACAATGTCATGTTCAAATACTTTTAAGTACTTGTATACTTAAAATTAGTAATTTCCTGCTGTCAATGTCATTTGTTTTAGGAAAAGCACAAGCAGTCCAGGAACAAACTGACCAATGAGATCAGGGTAGCTAAGAGGAGCTACAGGGAGAGCTAAATAATAGCTTTCAGCTAACCAACAACAGTCTGGTGAGGCTTTCAGCATATTACCAACTACATGAGCCCATCCCCCCAGCAGGTTTTAAAAGCAGCACTTCACACCTCCCAACAGCTCACCTTCTCTACTCACCTCCACAAAAGGAATGCGTGCAGCCCCCACCCCTGTCCCCTCTGACCCCCCATCGACACTAAAGATCTGTGAGGAGAATGTGTGCAGACTCTTCCTGAGGTTGAAAACCAGGAAGGCTCAAGAGCTGTGCACTCCTGCTTCAAATGCTCCACTATCATCCCGGTCCCTAAGAAGCCTGACATCACACGATTAAATACTACAGGCCTGTCACTCTGACATCTGTGGTCATGAAATCCTTTGAGAGACTGGTGTTGAGCCACCTGAAGGTCATCAGTGAGCCCCTGCTGGACCCCCTGCAGTTTGCTTACTGGGCCAACGGGTCGGCCGATGATGTAATCAACATATCACTGCACTTTATCCTGCATCATCCTTGATCAACCAGGGAAGTATGCCTGGATCCTGTTCATGGACTTCAGCTCCGCCTCTAACACTGCCACTTATGTGATTTCAGGAAAGTCAGAAGATGCACATTCTAGAGGAAGGGCTGATATCCAAAACAGTCTGAAGAAAAGGCTGCTACCTCAAGAAAGGCACTTGGGGACATAAAAAAGGGTATGTCATTCTGTTGACTCTAAAAAGTACTGTATCCATGGAAAACCTTGACATTTGTTAAGAATTAATGGTGGACATTTAATTTTTTTTTTATTTACTTATTTATAGGGAAATTCAGAAATCCCTGGTACCAACTCGAGAGACTTATCATTGAACACCATTTTAAGGACTTCCTTCAAAAAATGAATGAAAATCAGATTCTCCGGGATAAAGGAAGAGACTGGAAGGCAATTAAATACTTTGTGCACAATAAGATAATAGCTATCAAGAGAAATTTGTGTCAAATGTATTAGCTTGCAATATGGATCATCAACATTCTGTGACTGAATTCTGGGAGTTCACATCATGGATTATCAGTGTTATGTGCATAAATACTGGGAACTTGCAGTACAGAGCATCAGTGTTAAGTGTCACAACACATATAGTTCATGTAAACAGATCATCAACGTAAGGGTCATAACATTGGTAGTTCACATAAACGGAGCATCAGTGAATGGCTCTTATAGTGAGCTTATGAGATTTTCCATGTGATATGTCTTTATAGTATATCATGTAGAAAGTGTCTATATAGGTTTTAATGTAAATAAATAAACTTTGGCTTTGAAACAATATGCATTTCTTGATGTCTTTTCTTTTTGTGGTTATAGGAGCATGTGATATGAACATTAAAGATTTTTAGAACTTAATAATATTTAAGGGTCTTGTGAAAGTCAGACGTTACATTAAAAATTAAAAGAAATCAGCTTACCATTGCCCATTTTCATTTTATTGTTCATGGTTTTACTGTAACTTTTTTCTTATAAGTTTTACAAATTCTCTGCTGCCTCATGGGTTGCCCTTAATTTAACTTGAATCAAACTGGCCAGGAAGTCTTTGTGTTTCGTTACAAAAAAACATAATAAATCATATCTCAGGAGACTACAAAGCTGCAAAAAAACAAACAAGAAACTACTATTCATTTTAGCTTTTTTCTGTTATTCATCCATTTTGGAGTGTAAGTATCACTCCATGCTATCCAAGAGGGGACTTGTGTCATTATTTACTAACCAATGCCATACAGTACAGGGGTGGACTTTTTCTGTAATGTGTATTAAAAAGCAAATTACATTCTTATATTTGCAGATTATTTTAGGCATAAATTACATTTTTTTAAAACTGACTGGAAGCTAGGACTTTAAAAAAATGCATCAGGAGTTTATTAGGACTGAACATTTTTAAAAGTCTGATGTTAGAGTGATTAAAAATGAAATTCTAAGACATTATCGTAGTTCTGCCCATTGTATTTCTACCTGAATGCTGGTTGTTTTGTTGTTACTTGCTTTTCTAGATTTTTAAATACTAAATTACTCTGCTGCCTTGTATGGGCAAGGCCTTTATTTAACAGTCTTCAGCTTGAAACTGGGTAGAAAATGCACTTTTAGCCTGTATGTGTTTTACAAAAAACTTAATAAACCACTGTCTCAAGACATACTTGAGCTGTGACTAAAAAACAAAACAAACAAAAAACTACTATTCATTTTGCTTTTTTCTGTTATTCATCCATTTTGGAGTGTAAGTATCGTTCCATGCTGACTTGTGTCATTATTCAATTCAATTCAATTTTATTTGTATAGCGCCAAATCATAACATACATTATCTCAAGGCACTGTACATAGACAACATCAAGGAGAGCAGAGAACCCCAACAGTTCACACAATGAGCCAATCAACAGTGGACTTGTGTCGTTCCACACTATCTAAGTGTGGACCTTTGCTCTAATACAAATGAACAAATAAAAATAATTCCGATAAGTGTAGAAGATCTGGCTATAAACCATTTTATAATTTTTCTTTTCTTTCCCCATTTTTAGATTTTCAGATAATTATCACTCCCTCGCCCTGTGGGTAGCCCATCATTTTAATTCCGCTAAAATAGAGCAATTATACTGTATTCAAAACAAAAAAAACAAAGAACATAATAACTAATCATGTTTCATTCTTGAATTATTTGGTTGAGATATTGAGTTATGTTTTAAATAATCATGCTTATTTCTTCTTTTCACCCATGCTGGAGTGTGCATGTCGCTCTGTGCTATACAAGAGGGGACTCGTGTCATTATTCGCCAGCCAACGGCGGACTTGTGTCGTTCCATGCTATACAAGTGTGGAAATTTTTCTGTAATGAACAACAACAAACAAATTGTATTCCTTTAAGTAAAGACTGAGCACACAAGTTCAAAACTGACATCCAGGCCTTGTGAAAACTGGTTTGGTGAGTATTTTGGGGCTGAAAATTTTCAAACGTTCTTGTCAAAATTGAATATTAAGTCAGACTCTAAATATGTTAGTGCTTATTTAAAATAGAAAATAAAGGTTAATTCTTCTGACCATTTTATTTCAAATGTTATCCCTTTCTTTTTCTTTTTAATATATTAAAATACATATTGGTCTCCTGCTTTCTGGGTAGAACTTTATTTTAATACAGTGTCAAGCTTGAAACTTATCTTCTTGAAATCTCCTAAAGCTGAACCTTTATATTTTGTTTCAAAAACAACAGATTGTGTTTCAATAGACAGGTTTCTTCACTAAGTAGTTTAATAGTCCTGCTACTATCTGAAAGAATGTCTGGGGCTGCGAGCCATTCAGACAATGGAGGAGTGTTAAAGGGGACATATTATACCCTATTTCCCCCATTAAAGTAGTTCCCTGGTGTCCTAATGAATATGTCAGTGACATGCTTTGGTCAAAATACCATAAGGATGAAGAATCATAGCAGTTCAATAATCCTGCTAAACCCGCCCCTTTCAGAACGCTCGGTTTTCGTGCATGGTCCCTTTATATGCAAATGAGACACAGGCAAACACACACCCACTTCTTCCAGGGGGTTTCTAATTTGTCCTCTTTACAGCCCTTTACAGCTCTATTCGTCTCCCCCTCCCTCCACTAATTCTCTGACAATATCAACATGGCAGCGTGCGCAGAAAACAGCGAGAGTGCCGTCACAGGAAGAGACGTCCTACATAAGGATCGAGCCAAACACTGTCCAACTGTAAATCAGTTAAAAACACTTAGGAACAGCACCACTGATTCACCGCTGATCGCTGCATAAACTGCTGCTGTATGTGAGTGTATCAGACCGGAGCATGTGCTCCGGAGACCTCGCCACCGCTGACCAGCTCCGGTGTCGGAGTATCCATGTGTCGGAGGTCTGTTCCCGTGACGACACTCACACATACAGTGACAGTTTAGGCAGTCCCTATGCCCCTAACTGATTATCACAGAGAGTGCAGCACAGCTTCACAGAGAGTGCAGCACCGCTGATCGCCACCGCTGATTGTCAGCGGCAAGCTGCATAAACTGCTGCTGTATGTGACTGTATCAGACTGAGTCTGTGCTCCGGTCATGGAGGACGTACTGAACAAATATGTTTAATTAGGACGTGTCAGAATGGTCAGTTATGAGCTCTATGTGACCTTTTCTTAACAATGTGTGTGTTTGTACGTCGCTGACTAAATACGGCGACCGCTGGCCGCAGTCTGATGTGAAGTGGTGCGAACACACAAACACACGTTTGCTGACTTTATCCGGCACATTAGCTTCATATATAAAATCCTCTGTAAAACACTGTGCTCCACTGTGCAGCCACCAACAGCACACTTGTCCCTCCGCGTTGACATAATACCGCTCTTCCTCCCTCGCCTGCACTCTCGCAGGGACAAGGTGGAGCTAAGGTGGAGCTCGCGAAGTAAACTTACTGGTGGGCGGTAACATTCGCGGTGAAATGCGCATGCTGCCGTCATAAGCGCAGGGAATTCAACATTGAGCGTTTTATCGCCTATACTTACACTAAGGGGGACCACGAAAACATGACTGAGTATTATTTTTCCACATTTTGGCGACTGGTAGGGCCTCCAGAGTCCCAAATATAAGTACTGAAATGGTTAAAAAGTTGATTTTGCATAATATGTCCTCTTTAAGAAACGACGTGTGTGAATGATGTGTTAAAATCCCTGCTCGAGCCACCAGGAGTGCTGCTGAGTATGAGCTTTAACACTGACATACTTCCAAGTCCCCACTTTGCTTAATATTAAAAAAGCATCTTAGACATGATTTTAGGTTGTTTTAAAGCATGACAAAGAGGGGACCTGAAAAATGTCCCCTGTTCAACGGTGAGTCCCCTGTTTGTGTTTGTTTAACGATGCCGAAGTCCCCTGTTCTACTGGTTGATGAGTACTGTCACACACACTGTCTCACACGTGGGTGTGTGAGTGTGTGTGTGTGTGTGCGTTAGTGTGTGTTAGAGAAAGACAGAGTCAGTATTTTAAAACCTCCCCAGGACACACAGGATGAGATGCTATAGATAGTAATATACTGTCGGTAGTTATGTGAACAATAATGCATGTGCACTCTCTGCTAATGTGGCTAACAGCCTAGCATTCTATGACACACACACTCAGTGTGTTTACATTCATGTTAAAAGTCAGATTTTAGACTAAGAGGAAAATTCACTTTTCTTAAAGTCATGTAAATGTTAGTCAGACTAAACTCCAGCTCGTCTTAGTCAGACTAACATACCTGGATCATGTGATTCATAGTCTGATTACTCTTGCATGTAAACACAGTCAGACTGTCTCACATACACACATACAGTGCCACCTAAAGTCCAACTTGAATGTAAACAGGGACAAACCCACTGACCGTCCTCGTCTCACTGTCTCGTCCAGGTGCTAACGCCAAGCTGCGTTACCAGATCACGTCGGGGAACAGCGCAGGCAGGTTTGACGTGGAGCCAGAGGTGGGGACTGTGTACGTGGCTCAGCCGCTCGACTACGAGGCGGAACGGCGCTACGAGCTGAGGCTCGTCGCCTCCGACGGGAAGTGGGAGAATGAGACGCTGCTGGTGGTTCAGGTGGTGAATTGCAACGACGAGGCGCCGCTCTTCAGTCAGACCGAGTACCATGCCGCGGTGAGCGAGGAGCTGACACAGCTGCCCGTCTTCATCCTGCAGGTCAGTCACTCCTTTAGATTCCATGGTTCTCAAACTGTGGTTCCTGAGCTCCCACTGAATCAGAAATACTGTTTTACTGAAAACCAGAGAAACAAATAACAAAATCATGGAGGAACAGTGGAGGAACGTTTGTGTGGATCGAACCTGTGCTTTTAGGTGATTTTAAGAAAAACTGCGAGTCATATGAAAATGAAAACAACACACAGGGTTAGACAACAACCACAGCGATTTGTTTGTGTAGAAACTGTGTGTGGAGGTTGGAAACTGTGTGCAGGAGAAGAGTTTAGTCATTATTCTCATTGACCTCAGCAAAGTGTGCCACTCTAACGGCACACTCCGTTGCACGCCAGCTTCTCCCCTCCAAGCTCAGACATGCTCGACCTGTGTAAACGCGCTGCTGCCCGGCTGGCTAACCCTGGCCCATTGTAGTTGCTGAGACCACCAGATCCCGCTACGAGGGGAAGAAATTGCCCTTAGCCCCCGTCTTCCCAGAGCTGCTGGATGAGGTTGCACACTCGTGGAGAGCCTGTCTTTACAGCAGCAGGAGCCCGAGTCCTGGAGCCTCCTCCCTCGTTTTGTGAAGCGATGGAGAGCCTGGGTCTACTCTGTATGCCTCCGATGGAGCCACTCGTTGCAGCGAACCTTCACCCACGACGGTCAGTGGGCCTCCCGGAGCCCCAGTCTGCCGTCCAAATCTGACCGTTTTCAGTCAGCCCTGACTGAAAAGGCTTATAAAGCGGCGGCGCTCTCAGCCAGAGCACTCAATGTCCTCTCACTGCTCGCGGCTTATCAGGCCGAGTTATGCAAAGATTTTGGGAAAACTCAGGACCCTGTCATGTGGGAGGAGATACCGGTCATCACTGATCCGTGTCTTCGCGTCCAGCGCTGCACGGTCCAGGTCACGGGACGAGCGATGGGGATTATGGTTCTGCAGGAACGAGTGCAGTGGCTCAACTTCTCCAACCTGTCCATTAAGCGTTTGTACGTGAGGAGGAGGATTTTAAATTGAATTCTAAACTGTGGGTGGAGCCAGTGTAGAGAAGCTAACACTGGAGTTATATGATCTCTCTTTCTAGTTCCTGTCAGAACTCGTGCTGCAGCATTTTGAATGAACTGAAGGGTTCTAACAGACTTGTTAGAACATCCTGATAATAAGGAGTTACAGTAACCTAATCTCGATTTAACAAAAGCATGAACTAGTTTTTCAGCATCCTGGAAAGACAGAATGTTTCTAATTTTCATAATGTTCCGCAGGTGGAAGAAGGCTGTTCTGGAAATGAGTTTTATGTGTGAATCAAATGACATTTCCTGGTCAAAAGTAACTCCAAGGTTCCTCACAGTGGGACTGGAAGCCAGGGTGATGTCATCTAAAGTGACAATGTGATCGGAAAGTTTTTCTCTGAGGTGTTTAGGGCCAAGTATAAAATTTTAAAAGTAGAAAGTTACAGGTCATCCAGGACTTAATGTCTCTGAGACATTCCTGGAGTTGAACAACCTGATTTATTTCATCCGGCCTCATTGATAAATATAGCTGTGTGTCATCTGCATAACAATGAAAATGTATGTTGTGCTTTCTAATAATGTTCCCTAGAGGAAGCATATATAAGGTAAAAAGCCCTGGTTTGGGCTTGGGATTGATTAATAATCTAGTATTAAAAATGGCTGCTACTCCTCCTCCTCGGCCTGAGCTTCTAGGAATATGGGTATTAGCATGAGTGGGTGGAGTTGACTCATTTAGACTAACGTAATATTCTTCATGTAACCAAGTTTCAGTTACACAGAATAAATCAATACAATTGTCAGAGATAAGATCATTTATTAAAACAGATTTTGAGGAGAGAGACCTTATATTTAATAGTCCACATTTGAAAGTGGTATTATTTGACTCTATTTTATTGTTGGTATTAATCTTTATTAAGTTAGAATGTCTAACTCCTCTTCTGTTTGTTATTGGTTTATTTACTTTATTTACTTTAGTTTTTACTTTAGTAGGTCGAGGGACAGACACAGTCTCTATGGGGTTTTTAATAAAAGAAGCACAGAGAAGCATGAAAGACTGCAACTCTGTGTCCTGGTCTCAACTCTGGATTGTCATGGGTTTCTAATAAAATGTCCTAAGCTGCTAGATAAGAGAGCTGCTCCATCAAATCATTACAAAGTGTATTTATATGAACATCGTGTGATATACAGTAGAAAGAGTGTCAGAGGTTCAGCCAACGTCAGTGGACGTCTTTGATGCTGCTGTTGGTCACAGCTGGCTCTGCTCACTCACAGTGATGTGACACTGAACACACGCTGAACACACGCTGAATACATGCTGAAAATCCAATTTATTCTTAGTAATATATTTTGGCTTCACCTCCTCGGTGGTGCTGCGACATCAGGAAAGAGGAGGAAACATCAAAGGTAAACAAAGCCCTCAGGTGAGAAGAGAGGAGACGACACAGTCAAAGAGAGAGAGAGAGACAAGAGGGAGAGAGACAACAAAAAGCCATTTCACTATTTTGATAAGAAAAAACAAGACAACAACCGTCATTCTTTTTAAGGGTAACATGAGTTGTGTGTTCACTGAGAACCGAGAGCGCCCTCTGTGTCAGAGTCAAGACAAGACAGCCAACAGAGACACAAGGACCAACAGATTTAGACAAAAGACTCAGTTCATAAAATCTATGACAGTTTAAGTCTTTATCTCACTGTGTCTCACAGTGAGATAAAGACTCACCCACAGGACACAGGAGCCGCTGGTCCTCTGCTGCCTCGTGTGGTCACTTTGTGTCACTTAATGTTGAATGATGGATTTCAAAAGCTGCAGTGACAAAATTAGTCATTAGAACTGGTCACTGTTTTTCTCTATGAGGTTTGGTGTGGGAGAGTGAGTGGTTTACAAACTTCATTTTCCTGTTGTAAAGTCAGTCCCACAGTGAGATAAAGACATGATCATGTGATGTAGACATCATAAGTGTTTAGCTTTGCTTTGACTGAACTGCTGTAATAACTCCTCAGGTTTTAGCTACAGATCCTGATCAAGAGGCCGACCAAACTGCCGTTCGTTACTCGCTCCACGGTCAGGGAGCTGGTGGTGAGTTCACCATTGATGAACACACCGGAAGAATCTACGCCCAACGACGTCTGGACCGCGAGGAGCGTCCGGCCTGGAGGTTCCTGGTCCTGGCCACGGATGAAGAGGGCGGCGGACTCACGGGATTCGCAGATGTGCTGTTAGAAGTGCGAGATGTCAACGACAACGCGCCCTTCTTCCCTTGTCCAGCTCTGGAAGTGGACGGATGTTTTGTTGGCCAAGTCCCTGAAAACTCGCCAGCCGACACCTCCGTTATGGAGATGCGAGCCATGGACCTGGACGACCCCAACGAGGACAGAAACACCGCGCTGACGTACAGCATCGTCAATAACATTCGCAGCGACATCAACCTCAACCTCTTCTCCATCAACGCCACTACAGGAACTATCTACACGGTTCTGCGTTACTTGGACCGGGAGGTGGAGGACCGCTATTTGGTGGTGGTGGAGGCCAGAGACGGAGGAGGACTGACGGGGACAGGAACAGCCACCATCATAGTTTCAGACATCAACGATCATGCACCCGTCTTCTCTCAGCGGGTCTACACTGCTCAGGTGAGTTTACCTGTCTGACAGAAACCTGTCAACGTCATCTTCAGTCATGTGACCATCACATACGTGTGTGTGTCTGTTAGGTGACGGAGGACCTGGAGGTGAACAGCGAGGTTCTCGTCGTCTCTGCCACAGACGGAGATGAAGGTGAGAACGCCGTGGTGACCTTCAGCGTCGTCGGAGGGGACGAGGACAGGAAGTTCTTTGTGGAGACAGACAGAGTCAACAGACGTGGCTTGATTAAACTAAAAAAGAAGGTGGACTTTGAGAAGCCCCATGAGAGGACTTTCAATCTGACCCTGAAGGCAGAGGACGCTGACTTCTTCAGTCTGGCCTACTGCCTCGTTCAGGTGGTGGACTCAAATGACCACGCCCCTGTCTTCTTCCCACAGTTCTACGAGTCAGCGGCCATGTCTGAAGATGTCCCCGTGGGGACAATTGTCACACAGGTCACAGCTTCTGATCTGGACTCCGGCCGAAACGGACATTTTTCCTACAGCATTTCCAAAGAGTCTGACCCCCACAGTCAGTTCCTGGTGGACCAGTCCGGGTGGGTGGTTGTGACTGGTTCACTGGACCGAGAGAAAATCTCACAGCACAGGATCATGGTCCTCGCCACAGATGCTGGGACTCCGCCTCTGACCGGAACCGCTGTCGTGGCGGTGACTGTGCTCGATGTTAACGACAACGGGCCAGAGTTCGAGGTCACGTATAAACCTCTCGTTTGGGAGAACATGGCGGCGCCTCAGCCGGTGCCAATGAACCAAACCTCCTTCCTCCTCCACGCCACTGACCACGACACCTCCACCAACGCCGGGCCCTTCTCCATACGGCTGCTCGCTCTCACCTCAGATGCCACCAATTTCAACTTGACTGACTTCGGGAACGGCAGTGCCGCCGTCACGGCTCTGCGGTCCTTTGACCGCGAGCGACAAAAAGAGTACCGCCTACAGATTCTCATGATTGACAGTGGCTCTCCTCCAATGAGCTCCACCAGCACGCTGACGGTTGTCATCGGGGACAGGAACGACCACGCCCACTCCCCAGGACACACCCACTTCATTGTCTACAGTTTTGCCGGTATGTTGACCAGTTCTATTCAAATAGCTACGTTTGCTGCTAAAGTCTTCTAGCTGAATTAGCTGATAAAGTCATATAGCTACATTAGCTGCTAAAGTCATATAGCTATGTTAGCTGCTAATGTCATATAGCTATGTTAGCTGCTAATGTCATGTAGCTACATTGAGAATTTGACTCAGTTTGACTTTATTTCAGGAATCCTCCCGACTACGGTGCTGGGTCAGGTTCAGGCCCCTGACCTGGACGACTGGAGTCAGAAGGTTTACCAACTTGAGGGCAAACCCAGCAGGTGCTGTGATGTGACATAAAGTCTTCTTTCCTGTCCAGACACAAGATTTTTGGGGTTTTACCAGTTATTTGTAGTAATGTTGTTTTTTATTCTTGAGGCTGAACATGAGTGTTTTCTCACCCCCCTCCCTTTCCCTGTCCTGACCCCCAAACACAAGCCGTGGAGTCATGTCCAAGTCCATGTCCATGTCCATGTCCATGTCTTTCATGGCTCTGGTGCGCAAAAGCAGTTTTTTTACAAAGTACTACCAACAAAGCCTATCCATCAATAATACATCAAAGGCTGCATGAACAGAAACAGAGATTAAAATCCAAGCCTCCAGAGAAGATGTGTTCTCCTGTGTGTCACAGCAGACGACGCTCAGAGAAAATTTTAAAAAGAGACACAGAGGCAGCACAAAGGGGGAGAAACAAAGAGACAATGAGGGATCAAGATGGAGGGATGAGAGAGCGAAGTGAGCTATAAATACTTGATAACCAGCAGTGTTGAAAATTCCCAGTGAAGCTTTGTGAGGGCGTCATGCAGACACAGTGAAAGCAGCACCTGATTACGCTTGCTGCCTCCTTCTCCTCTAACGAGATGCCTGTGAAGAAGAGTGAACAAGAACAAAGATAGAGAGAGAGAGAGGGTGAATTAGCATAGATAGTTGGTGTCACCCGCCCTGATCACAGCAGCTGAAAAGGTAGTCATTTGTTCACAGTGAGGATCAGGTTTAGTTTCCACAACGTTCACATGTAGAAATAAAGAAGAAGAACAAACAAGATAAGATGAAGAAGAACATGTGATCTCCCAGTAACAGAAAATAAAATGAAATGTGTCACTGAACAAAGAGACAAGATGTACATTTACTTTGTTTATTTAATACGGACAAGGCACTTTAACAGAAATCTAGATCCCTGTAGTAACAGGCATCATTAAAAACTTCTCTCTCAGGTTCTTCAGTCTGAACCACAGCTCGGGTCAGCTCACTATCAAGGAGGGGACACCGCCTGGAACGTACCAACTGCAGGTGCGTGTGTCAGACGACACCTGGCCCGACGTCACCTCCACTGCACAGGTGGACGTCACAGGTCTGCAGCAGGACATCCTGCAGGACGCCGCGTCCTTACGTCTGTCCAGTGAGTCCATGGTCATGATGATGAAGACCGTGAAGATTATGATGAAGAAGATGATGGTGATGGTGATGGTGATGGTGGTGATGATGATGATGATGATCATGATGGTGATGGTGATGGTGATGACGATGACGATGATGGTGACGAGATGATAATGATGATGAAGATGATCATGATCATGATGGTGAAGATGATGACGATGATGGTGATGATCATTATAAAGATTATCATGGTGATGTGATGAGGTTGATGATGATGATTTTCATGATGGTGATGATGATCATGATGAAGATTATGATGGTGATGGTGATGATGATTCAATTCTATTCAATTCAATTCAATTTTATTTGTATAGGACCAAATCATAACATACATGATCTCAGGTCTGTACATAGACAACATCAAGGAGAGCAGAGAAACACAACAGTTCACACAATGAGCAAACACTAGTCATCAGTGGACAGAAAAAACTCCCTCTTAACAGAAGAAGAAATCTCTGACAGAACCAGGCTCAGAGATGTGCGGTCATCTGCCTCGACTGGTTGGGGTGAAAGGAAAAATGGGGGACAGTGGAGAGGTGGAGGACAGATAGGGGGGAGAGAAAGGACAAGAGGGAGATGAGGTAGAGACAGAAGAGAGAGAGAGACCAGGAGCAGATACACAACAACTGTATCAAGTTACAAGTTTATACAGTTAATGATATCGACTTTTAATTATAGCACAATAATAATGGTGATGATATGTATGATATGGATAGCCTCGAAAACTGGATCTGGATCCTGCAACCTGCAAGATGAGAATACAGAGAGAGAGAGAGAGGGAAGGAAGGAAAGACACAGACTAGGGAGAGAAAGAGACAAGGTTAATGACATATAAAAAGTCATAATCAAATCTTGAGTGTGAGAGAGTGAATGTGCGTGTACCACAGGAAAATCCCCCAGCAGTCTAGGTCTATAGCAGCATAACTAAGAGATGGTCCAGGTTTCCCTGAACCAGCTCTAACTATAAGTTTATCAAAAAGGGAGAGAGAGACTCTGCCTCCCGAACTGTCATTGGAAGCTGGTTCCACAGGAGAGGAGGAGCCTGGTAACTGAAGGCTCTGCCTCCCACAGACTCTGGGAACCACAAGTAAACCTGTATTTTGTGACCTAAGTGGTCTATTAGGGTGATAAGGTAAGACTAGGTCTTTCAGGTATGAAGGGGCATGACCATTAAGTGCTTTGTACGTGAGGAGGAGGATTTTAAATTGAATTCTAAACTGTGGGTGGAGCCAGTGTAGAGAAGCTAACACTGGAGTTATATGGTCTCTCTTTCTAGTTCCTGTCAGAACTCGTGCTGCAGCATTTTGAATTAACTGAAGGATTCTAACAGACTTGTTGGAACATCCTGATAATAAGGAGTTACAGTAATCTAATCTAGATGTAACAAAAGCATGAACTAGTTTTTCAGCATCCTGTAAAGACAGAATGTTTCTAATTTTCATAATGTTCCGCAGGTGGAAGAAGGCTGTTCTGGAAATGAGTTTTATGTGTGAATCAAATGACATTTCCTGGTCAAAAGTAACTCTAAGGTTCCTCACAGTGGAACTGGAAGCCATGGTGATGTCATCTAAAGTGACAATGTGATTGGAAAGTTTTTCTCTGAGGTGTTTAGGGCCGAGTATAAAAGTTTAAAAGTAGAAAGTTACAGGTCATCCAGGACTTAATGTCTCTTGAACAACCTGATTCATTTCATCCGGCCTCATTGATAAATATAGCTGTGTGTCATCTGCATAACAATGAAAGTGTATGTTGTGCTTCCTAATAATGTTCCCTAGAGGAAGCATATATAAGGTAAAAATTATAGGCCCAAGCACTGAGCCTTGTGGAACTTGTGGAACTAACTTGTGTTTGTAGTGAGGCTTTATCATGAAGAAACATGAACAAACTGGAATCTATCAGATAAGTATGATTTAAACCAGCAGAGGGCAGCACCTGTGATACCAAGAGTCTGCTCCAATCTCTGCAGTAGAATATCATGATCAATGGTGTCAAATGCAGCACTAAGATCTAACAGGACAAGTAAAGAAACTAGACCATTATCTGAATTACTAACTTTAACTAGTGCTTTAACTAGTCAGTTGAATATTTGCGCATTAACAGGCCTTTAATGCGCAAATATTCACATCATTGATCAGCAACTGCCTTTTCTAAGATTTTAGAGACAAAGGGAAGATTAGATATAGGTCAGTAATTAGCTAAAATATCTGGGTCAAGGGTCGCTTTTTTTAGAAAGGGTTTAATAACTGCTACTTTAAACGTTTGGGGCACATATCCAGTTAATAAGGATAGATTAATTTGAGTTAATATAGAGCTGTTAATTAAAGGAAACACATCTTTAAACAGTTTGGTGGGGATAGGATCTAACTGACAGGTTGATGGCTTAGATGATGAAACTAATGATGTTAACTCAGGGAGATCTATAGGGGAGAAACTGTCTAACTGTGCACCTGGTGCATCTAAAGCTCTTGTGCTAGAAGATGAGTCAGTCCCAATATGAGGGAGGAGATGATCCATTTTTTCTCTAATTGATGTTATTTTATTCACAAAGACGTTGATAAAGTCATCACTGCTCAGTGACACAGAGTTGCAGTCTTTCATGCTTCTCTGTGCTTCTTTTCGAGCAGTCACCTATTAAAAACCCCATAGAGACTGTGTCTGTCCCTCGACCTACTAAAGTAAAAACTAAAGTAAATAAAGTAAATAAACCAATAACAAACAGAAGAGGAGTTAGACATTCTAACTTAATAAAGATTAATACCAACAATAAAATAGAGTCAAATAATACCACTTTTAAATGTGGACTATTAAATATAAGGTCTCTCTCCTCAAAATCTGTTTTAATAAATGATCTTGTCTCTGACAATTGTATTGATTTATTCTGTGTAACTGAAACTTGGTTACATGAAGACGATTACGTCAGTCTAAATGAGTCAACTCCACCCACTCATGCTAATACCCATATTCCTAGAAGCTCAGGCCGAGGAGGAGGAGTAGCAGCCATTTTTAATACTAGATTATTAATCAATCCCAAGCCCAAACTAGGATATTCATCGTTCGAAAGCCTTATTCTTAATCTATCTCATCCTAGTTGTAAATCACAGAAACCAATTATAATAGTCACAGTTTATCGTCCACCTGCACCTTATTCAGAGTTCCTATCAGAGTTCTCTGAGTTCTTATCTGAGTTGGTGCTTAAAACAGATCAAATCATAATTGTAGGGGATTTCAACATCCATGTAGATGTTGACCGTGATAGTCTTAGCGGCGCATTTAACTCGCTATTGGAATCAATAGGTTTTATTCAACACGTTAATGAACCAACTCATTGCCTTAATCACACCCTCGACCTTGTTTTAACTTATGGTATTGATATTGATAACTTAAACATAGTTCCTCAAAACCCTCTCCTTACTGATCATTATTTACTCACATTTAACTGTTCAATAATGAACTACAATAACATAAATAAGAAATACAGCTACAGCCGGTGCCTGTCTGATAATAATATTAATACATTCAAAGAGACAGTGCAACCTTTATTTAACTCGGTGCCATATGTCAGTACATCTGAAGGTACCTTTTGTGATTTTACTCCCGCCCTCATAGATAACCTTGTTGATAGTACAGCAGCCTCACTGCGTACTACATTAGATTGTGTTGCCCCTCTGAAAAAGAAAGTGGTGAATCAGATGAGACGAGCACCATGGTTTAACTCCAATACTCGTGCTCTTAAACAGACGTTACGTAGATTAGAAAGAAAATGGCGTTCCAGTAACCTAGAGGAACTTCATATAGCCTGGAAAGATGGTTTTGTAGCTTACAAAAAAGCCCTACACAAAGCTAGAGTTGCCTATTATTCTTCTCTAATTGAAGAAAATAAGAATAATCATAGATTTCTTTTCAGCACTGTAGCCAGGCTGACACAGAGCCACAGCTCCACTGAACCATCTATTCCTTTAACACTGAACAGTGATGACTTTATGAACTTTTTTGTGAATAAAATAACATCAATTAGAAAAAAAATTGATCATCTCCTCCCTCATATTGGGACTGACTCATCTTCTAGTACAAGAGCTTTAGAAGCACCAGGTGCACAGTTCGACAGTTTCTCACCTATAGATCTCCCTGAGTTAACATCATTAGTTTCATCATCTAAGCCATCAACCTGTCAGTTAGATCCTATCCCCACCAAACTGTTTAAAGATGTGTTTCCTTTAATTAACAACTCTATATTAACTCAAATTAATCTATCCTTATTAACTGGATATGTTCCCCAAACGTTTAAAGTAGCAGTTATTAAACCCCTTCTAAAAACAGCGACCCTTGACCCAGATATTTTAGCTAATTACCGACCTATATCTAATCTTCCCTTTGTCTCTAAAATCTTAGAAAAGGCAGTTGCCAATCAATTATGTGAATATCTGCGCATTAATGGCCTGTTTGAAGATTTTCAGTCAGGTTTTAGATTAAACCATAGCACAGAAACAGCACTAGTTAAAGTTAGTAACTCAGATAATGGTCTAGTTTCTTTACTTGTCCTGTTAGATCTTAGTGCTGCATTTGACATCATTGATCATAATATTCTACTGCAGAGATTGGAGCAGACTCTTGGTATCACAGGTGCTGCCCTCTGCTGGTTTAAATCATACTTATCTGATAGATTCCAGTTTGTTCACGTTCATGATAAAGCCTCACTACAAACACAAGTTAATTGTGGAGTTCCACAAGGCTCAGTGCTTGGGCCTATACTTTTTACCTTATATATGCTTCCTCTAGGGAACATTATTAGAAAGCATAACATACATTTTCATTGTTATGCAGATGACACACAGCTATATCTATCGATGAGGCCGGATGAAATAAATCAGGTTGTTCAACTCCAGGAATGTCTCAGAGACATTAAGTCCTGGATGACCTGTAACTTTCTACTTTTAAACTCAGAAAAAACTGAGGTCATTATACTCGGCCCTAAACACCTCAGAGAAAAACTTTCTGATCACATTGTCACTTTAGATGACATCACCCTGGCTTCCAGTTCCACTGTGAGGAACCTTGGAGTTACTTTTGACCAGGAAATGTCATTTGATTCACACATAAAACTCATTTCCAGAACAGCCTTCTTCCACCTGCGGAACATTATGAAAATTAGAAACATTCTGTCTTTACAGGATGCTGAAAAACTAGTTCATGCTTTTGTTACATCTAGATTAGATTACTGTAACTCCTTATTAGCAGGATGTTCTAACAAGTCTGTTAGAATCCTTCAGTTCATTCAAAATGCTGCAGCACGAGTTCTGACAGGAACTAGAAAGAGAGACCATATAACTCCAGTGTTAGCTTCTCTACACTGGCTCCCTGTACAGTTTAGAATTCAATTTAAAATCCTCCTCCTCACGTACAAAGCACTTAATGGTCAGGCCCCTTCATACCTGAAAGACCTAGTCTTACCCTATCACCCTAATAGACCACTTAGGTCACAAAATACAGGTTTACTTGTGGTTCCCAGAGTCTGTAAGAGTAGAATGGGAGGCAGAGCCTTTAGCTACCAGGCTCCTCTCCTGTGGAACCAGCTTCCAATGATAGTTCGGGAGGCGGACACTCTCTCTGTATTTAAAGTTAAACTTAAAACTTTCCTTTTTGATAAAGCTTATAGTTAGAGCTGGTTCAGGGAAACCTAAACCATCTCTTAGTTATGCTGCTGTAGAACTAAACTGCTGGGGGATTTTCCTGTGGTACACGCACATTCACTCTCTCACACTCAGCATTTGATTATGACTTTTTATATGTCATTAACCTTGTCTCTTTCTCTCCCTAGTTTGTGTCTTTCCTTCCTTCCCTCTCTCTCTCTCTGTATTCTCATCATGCAGGTTGCAGGATCCAGATCCAGTTTTCGAGGCTACGCTTATCATCACCATTATTATTATTTTGTAATTAAAAAGTCAATATCAGTAACTGTATAAACTTGTAACCTGATACAGTTGTTGTGTATCTGCTGCTGGTCTCCCTCTCTCTCTTCTGTCTCTACTTCATCTCCCTCTTGTCCTTTCTCTCCCCCCATTTTCTGTCCCCCACCTCTCCACTGTCCCTCATTTTTCCTTTCACCCCAACCGGTCGAAGCAGATGACCGCACATCTCTGAGCCTTGTTCTGTCAGAGATTTCTTCCTGCTAAGAGGGAGTTTTTTCTCTCCACTGATGCCTAGTGCTTGCTCATTGTGTGAACTGTTGGGGTTCTCTGCTCTCTTTGACATTGTCTATGTACAGTGCCTTGAGATAATGTATGTTATGATTTGGCGCTATACAAATAAAATTGAATTGAATTGAATTGAATTGTTAAAGGAATAGATGGTTCAGTGGAGCTGTGGCTCTGTGTCAGCCTGGCTACAGTGCTGAAAAGAAATCTATGATTATTCTTATTTTCTTCAATTAGAGAAGAATAATAGGCAACTCTAGCTTTGTGTAGGGCTTTTTTGTTTAGCTACAAAACCATCTTTCCAGGCTATATGAAATTCCTCTAGGTTACTGGAACGCCATTTTCTTTCTAATCTACGTAACGTCTGTTTAAGGGCACGAGTATTAGAGTTAAACCATGGTGCTCGTCTCATCTGGTTCACCACTTTCTTGATGACGATGATGATGATGATGATGGTGGTGGTGGTGATGATGATGGTGATGATGGTTGTCATATGGGTAACCCTACCTTTACAGTCCCCTAATTACCAGGAAAACTACTGTAAAAGGAAGCCTTGATTGTTTCCATGCTCTTACTAAGTTCTTTGCAAATGAATATTCCATTGTCGATGCAATTAAATTAATTTCTATCATTCATGTTCCATGACCTTACTAAGTAAAACATGACAAATTACCCAGTAAGGAAGCTGAACCTGTACTGTAAAAGGAAGCATTGCTTGTTTCCATGCTATTACTATGTTCTTTCTAAATTATTTGCAATAGAATATTCCATTGTCTATGCAGTTAAATTAATTTGTACAATACAAGTTCCACTATATTAATAGGTAAAACATTATAAATTACCCAGTTAGTAAGATGAAACTCTACTGTAAAAGGAAGCCTTGCTTGTTTCCATTCTGTTAACAGGCTCTTGCCATAATAATGTGTAATACATTATGCCCTTTTCCATGAAATCAACACAAACTTGAACCTTAAAAGTTCCACAACATTACTCGGTAAAACATGCCAAATTACTCAGTGAGTAAGATGCAACTGTACCACACAAAAAGGAATGTTTAATACCAAGATATAACAAAGGCGCAGTGAACAATAACAATATGTACCAAAGTTAACATGAACATTATTAAGTGATATATACTTATTACTAAAGATTTGGGGTTCTAAGACTTAAACAGAAAATTTAAAACAAGAAATCTCAACAACTCTTTTCTGTTAGTGGGTGGTGGATATTTATCTATGGCTGCGACTTTAGCACGCACTGGGCGCACAAAGCCCTGACCCACTACTTTGCCTAAGTAGGTCACCGTTGCCCTGGCAAATACACACTTCGCCAGGTTGATGGTGAGATTTGCTACTATACACTATACACTACAACATCATCCAGATAGACCGCACACCCTTCGAAATGTGCGACTACTTGATTCATCAAGCGCTGAAATGTGGCGGGTGCATTCCGTAACCAAAACTCATGACATTATAGGCGTATAGGCCACTTGGTGTAATGCATGCAGAGACCTCACATGCACGTGTTGTTAAGGTAATCTGCCAATAACCCTTCAATAAATCAAATTTACTAACAAATTTGGCTGAACCCACTTGGTCCACGTAATCCTCAATACGTGGTAGAGGAAATGAATCAGGTTTAGTTACACTGTTCAACTACCTATAATCTGTACAAAACCGATGGGTCCCGTCAGCCTTATTCACCAGCAGGCATGGAGAAGCCCAGCTTGAAAAGGACGGTTCTGCAAGATCATGGTCCAATAGATATTGCACTTCTGCTTCCAATTTTTTTTTCCTTTCGCCCGAGACTCTATAAAAACGTTGACGTATGGGGGGGCACCTCCAACATCAATGTCATGGCTAATTACAGAAGTCTGGGTAGGTGTGTCAGAAAACAATATAGGGAACACTTTTATCAATGCCTCAGACGCTTGGTCTAGAGTCAGATGATCCAAAAGTATCGGTAGATTAGCTAGTGTTTCAGAATTTTTAAGTCTTCCTGATAAGACTGTATCATCAGATTCACATGCATCTTCCAGTGCTGTCACTGCTGGCGGGGAGGAGACAGACAGGGCAAAACACTTTGAAAGACACTCAGTGGTCTCCTCACCTTTTGCTGTCACTAATGGGATGAGAAGTGGGCTGGAATCAATAACTGTTGTAGCGGATAGTTCAGTTTTATCAGGTACATTCTCACGCTTGAAGTAAGGCTTAAGCAGATTCAATTCAATTCAATTCAATTTTATTTGTATAGCGCCAAATCATAACATACATTATCTCAAGGCACTGTACATAGATAACATCAAAGAGAGCAGAGAACCCCAACAGTTCACACAATGAGCAAACACTAGGCATCAGTGGAGAGAAAAAACTCCCTCTTAACAGGAAGAAATCTCTGACAGAACCAGGCTCAGAGATGTGCGGTCATCTGACTCGACCGGTTGGGGTGTAAGGAAAAATGGGGGACAGTGGAGAGGTGGGGGACAGAAAATGGGGGGAGAGAAAGGACAAGAGGGAGATGAGGGAGAGACAGAAGAGAGAGAGGGAGACCAGCAGCAGATACACAACAACTGTATCAGGTTACAAGTTTATACAGTTACTGATATCGACTTTTTAATTACAAAATAATAATAATGGTGATGATGAGCGTAGCCTCGGAAACTGGATCTTGATCCTGCAACCTGCATGATGAGAATACAGAGAGAGAGAGAGGGAAGGAAGGAAAGACACAAACTAGGGAGAGAAAGAGACAAGGTTAATGACATATAAAAACTCATAATCAAATGCTGAGTGTGAGAGAGTGAATGTGTGTGTACCACAGGAAAATCCCCCAGCAGTTTAGTTCTATAGCAGCATAACTAAGAGATGGTTTAGGTTTCCATGAACCAGCTCTAACTATAAGCTTTATCAAAAAGGAAAGTTTTAAATTTAACTTTTTTTTTTAACCTGTCCTGTCTAGTACCCAGGGCATGTAATATGATTGACTGCATGCCTTTTGGTGTCGGACAGATTTGATATGTGCAGGACGAGTCTGGGATACTCATAACTGCAGTATTTTTATTTATTTGTTTTATGATTATGTGTTGCGGGCAGCCGGACCGGACAGGGGGACAGGGAGTGGACTGACAAGGGGATGGGGAGTGAGCGGAGAGGAGGAAGGGAGGGGGAGTGAGAGAGAGAGAGAGAGAGCGAGAGAGAGAGGGAGAAAAAAGAAGAGAGAAGGAGATCGAGAGTGAGAGAGAGGGAGAGCAAGGTGGACAACAGTATAATACATGGGTTAGTACCATTAAATTGAGATGATATAAAGTAGACAGAACATACCTGATAAGACAGAACCTAGGCAACTTAAGGGTGACATTAGTGTGTTAGTAACAGGTTAATAACATTGAACAGTTGAAATTATTTAGCGTATACAGAACATACTTTCAGGTACAGTTTATATAGTAATTGTTAATGACCACATCAAGAGAGTATGTCCGGGCTTACAACAGTTATATCAGTTAAATTTAATTTATCTTAGCGTGTTAGTGTGTGTGTGTGTGTGATCGTGTATATCAGTGTATATGTGCAGGAGTTGTCATTAGGTATGATTGGAATTGGGGTGGGGGACCGTGCCAATGTCCGGTCCGTCCCCAGCGACGGCCCGAAAATCATCCAGGCGCCTAAGGCGCCCAGTAGTCGTACCGGGCAGGAGAGGCCCACATCCACCACTCCCAGCATAGCAACGCATCCGCCCCGCAGGGGGCCCGTCGGAGGAATGCGGGGGGAAAGCCCCCCCCACCCAGGGTCGACCCGAGGGGGCCGGCGGCGACAAGACCACGGACAGAGGCCGAACCACCCCACACCCAGGCAGGCCGCAGAGGCCCAGGGCCTCCGCACCCAGAGCCCGCCAGCGCCCAAGGGCAGGGCCAGCCCACCACCGGGGGGAGCAGAGCCCCCCCAGACCGCCCACCAGGGAGGCACGGCCAGATACCCACCACCGTCACCCCCACCGCCCCCCAGAAGCCGACCGCACGCCCCCCAGCCCAGGGAGGGACAGGCGGAGGTCCACGTAGGGCCACCAGCCAAGGGGGCCCCCAGAGACAGAAGAGAGGCAGACCCCCGAGCCGGTCCAGACCCCCCAGGTAGAGGCAGGGCCAATGGTCCAAGGACCCGCCGCGCCCAACCCCGCGGTGCCCCGGAGAGGGGTCCCCCAACATCCAGGAGCATCTGCGCCCGCCGACGACCCCCGCCGGGTAGGCAGACTGCCGCCCACCACCGTACCTTCAGGGAGGTGCGTCATGATGAGCCACAACCATGCCTCCCGGACACCCCCCAGACCGAGCGCAGGGGACCCGATCCCCCACGTCCAGCGACGCCTCATGGCCACCACTGCTGCCCCCACCCAGACCGCCAGTCCCCACACGGCCAGGGGGTGGGCAGGAATCGAGCGCTCAGGAGTGCACCCACGACCACCCCCCCCACCCCAGCCCACCGGTGATTGATTTGGAGGTGTGTGCATGTGTGTGGTGTGTGATACGATGTATGTTGGTATCTGGGGTGTAGTTAAAATGGCGGAGGGAGATGTGGCACGGGCGTCCCACTGTTGGCAGACAGTGGGGCCGTCGACGTGTCTCTCGCCCACCAGGCCCTAATGTCTAACATGCGATAAAATTTGGGGAAGGGTGGCAGATCATCGGGGGAACGGAGAGTGGCCCCATCATGTGATGGTCCCACCCCCCGACTCCCCACCATCTCAGCCACACACCCCCCGGTGCCCTAGATGTGTGTGTTTAGATGTATCATCTGCGGTGGGGGGGGGCGTAGGGGGTGGGCAAGAGTGCCCCCCCAAGTAGGTTGCCAGCTTCCTGACTGGCAGGGCCATATGTCCCATTCCCACTCACCCCCGGCCAAGAAGGGAGCAACCCGTCCAGGCCAGGGACACGCCATGGCATCCCATGAGTGCCGCCGGGGCGGAGGACCAGATACCCCCACACCCGACCAGAAGGTAGGACCCCGGTGAGCACACCAGCCCCGACGAGGCAGGACCCACACCCAGGCCATCACGGCATTACTGACGGCAGCAATCCTCAGACCCCGGCCCCGCCCACAGCCCAGGAACAGTCCAGACCAGGCCCACGCTCCACCCCATCTCCCACCCCAAGGGTCCCCAAAGCAAGGCGCCCCCCCGCGTGCCCCCCACCATGCCCCCCCCAAGGGACGGAGGACGCACAAGTCCGCTCCAGAGCGCAGCAGGAGCACAGCAGCGTGTACCGCCCCGCCACCCCGGAGGGCAGAACCCAGGGAGGATCACCCCCCCCCCACTATGGGCCAACCCCACCCCCCAGCGCCCCGCAGGCCCCAGCGTACAGAGACCCAGACCCCCTACCCCCACCCGCAGTGCGGCGCCAGCCCAGCCCCAGCCCACGGCCCACCACCCCCAACCCCCACGGGCCCCCCAGGCCAAGGTGGCAGCCCCCCCACAAATCCACCCCGACCCCCGTAGGGCAGACCCACAGCCACCGAGGGACGGTAGACCCAGGGCCACCAACCCATACAGACCACCAGACATCCCCAGTACCCCAGATGCACGGCCCGCAACACCACGGACCGACCAGGGAAGACACAGTCACCAACCCGCCCTAGGAAATATAATCAATTAGAGGTGTCCAGGTCAAATCAAATATAGGTAATTGTTTCTTTATGGAAGCAGACATTCTCTCCATAGAGATGTGATCTGAAATTAAATTTCTGTATTGGTTTAAACTTAAGTTTTTCTTGTTTTTCCAGTTCAAGAGGATAGTTTTCTTGGCGATGCTTAGGCTGTTGATTAATACGTGCGATTTTTCCATGTTTATATGTATTACGTTTAAATCACCCAGTATGCATAGCGTGGGGGAAGGTGGTATGGTGTATTCGAGACATGCTGAGAGGTCCTCGCATACCCTACACCAGAAGTTATACACCGGTGTGCATAGCCATATAGCATGCATGTAGTTATCTGCTGTGTTTTCGTTGCAGTTTGTGCAGATATTTGATTGTGAGAGCCCCATTCTGAACATCCTTTGTCCTGTGTAGTGTGTTCTGTGTAAGATTTTGTATTGTATTAGTTGTAGGTCTGGATTTTTTATCAATTTGAATGTGTTAGATGATATCTGTAACCAGAAATTTTCATCTAGGCTGATGGATAGGTCCGCCTCCCATTTTGTGGTTGGTAAAGAGATTATGCAATCATTTTTAGTCAATAGTGCATGTGTTTTAGACACCATTTTGGGAGACATAAGGTTTAGAAATTGTTTGATCATTGGAGGTAGTTCTAGATCCAATTTACTGGTTTTAAACCTCGTCTGGATTACAGATTTTATTTGTAGATAATCAAAGGACGTGTTGCTGTTAATGCCATATTGTTCCACTAAGTTATGGAATGGGATGAATTTGTTATCTTGAAGAATTTGTTCCAGGTGCCTTATACCTTTTTCTTGCCATGATTTGAGTTTTAGTGTTGTTTTATTCCGTAGTATGTCTGGATTATTCCAGATTGGGGTATATTTACATGGGATATGCGAGGACCCAGTGAGTTTGATAAATTCCCACCAGGCTGACAAGGAGGTATTTATATTTATGCTTTTAAAGCACTGATGCTGTTTAATGGTTTTGCTTATAAATGGTAGATCGGAGATTTTAATTTCATTACAGAGTGTTTGTTCGATGTCTAGCCACAGACTGTCCAGTGGTTTGGGTTGGAACCATTTTTGGACATAGTGAAGCCTATTTGCAAGAAAGTAGTTGTGGAAGTTTGGAAGTTCCAGACCACCATAGGCTTTTGCTTTTTGGAGTGTTTTTAAACTGATGCGTGCTGGTTTGGTTTTCCAGAGGAATTTTGTGGTGGCAGAGTCTAAGGATTTAAACCAGATTGGTGAGGGTTTAGTTGGAATCATTGAGAACAGGTAATTGATTTTTGGTAAGATCATCATTTTCATGGTGTTAACTCTTCCCATAAGTGATATAGGTAAGGAATTCCATCGTAGGAGGTCATCCTCTATTGATTTAAGTAGTGGGGTATAGTTTAATTGTGCTAGATCTGACAGCCTGGAGGAAAAATTTACACCCAAATATCTAATGTTTCCAGATTTCAGAGGACAGGATGGTGATGATTTGAAGTCATGGTTGATTGGTAGGATGATCGATTTTGCCCAGTTTATCGAGTAATCTGATATGGCTGAGAATTTATTAAGAAGTGTAATAGTCTCAGAGAGAGAGCTTTGTGAGTTTTGGAGGAAAAGTAATACATCATCAGCATAGAGGCTTATTTTGTGATGTAGTTTTGTTGTTTGAATACCTTTGATATTTTTGTTTGTGCGAATAGCCGCTGCGAGTGGTTCGATAAAGATGGCGAAAAGCGACGGGGAGAGTGGACAGCCTTGTCTGGTGCCTCTCTGGAGAGTGAAGCTTGGAGAAGTTTGATCATTTGTTCTGACAGAGGCAATGGGAGAACTGTATAAAATTTTGATCCAGGAGATGAGTTCTTCTCCGAATCCAAATTTTTCCATTGTGGCAATTAGGAATTTCCAGTTTACTCTATCAAATGCTTTTTCTGCATCTAGTGAAACCACTGCTGCTCTAAATTTATTAATTGTGCAGTAGTCTATTACATTTACTAATCTGCGTGTATTATTAGTTGAATGTCTATCCTTAATGAATCCTGTCTGATCTGGGTGAATTATGAAGGGGGTGATTTTTTCCAGTCTCCTTGCTAAGGCTTTGCAGATGATTTTAAGATCTGCGTTTATGAGTGAGATGGGGCGATAGCTAGATGGGAGTGACGGGTCTTTCTCAGGTTTGAGGTGGAGACAGATATGTGCTGTATTTATGTGTGTGGGGAGAGTGTTACTTTCCTTGATTTTTATTATCATTTTATAGAATGTTGGTGCTAGTATGGACCAGAATGTTTTGTAGAATTCCACTGGGAATCCGTCTGGTCCTGGGGCTTTCCTGTTTGGCATATGGTGTAGGGCCTCATTTAGTTCAGCTATTGTGATATGGGACTCCATAGAATGAACCTGTTCATTATTAAGTTTTGGTAGATCTATGGAGTTTAAAAATGTGTTTATGTCTGTACTTGATGAGTTATTGTTTGATGAGTATAAGTTTTTATAGAAATCTCTAAAAATTTTGTTTATTTCTTCCGGTGCATGGGTTAGTTTACCGTCTGGGTCTTTTATAGAGTGGATAGTTGTTTTTTCTTTGTTTAATTTAAGTTGGTTAGCTAGGTATTTACTGGATTTATTGTTATGTTCAAAGTTTTCCAAGCGTAATCTCTCCAGTTGGAACTGCGTTTTCCTTTCTATTATTTTGTTTAATTCAAGTTTTAATTTTCTTATATTATTCAGCAGGTTCTCATCTTGGGATGCAGCATAGGCAGTCTCTAATGTTTTTATTTTATGTTGTAGTTCTAATTCCAGTAGGTTTTCTTTCTTCTTTTTAAATGAGGAGTATGAGATTATTCTACCCCTCATAACTGCTTTTGCTGCCTCCCAGAGGACATCTGGTTGTGTTTCTGGCAGGTCGTTTGTTTCTAGAAAAATTAACCACTCTTTTTCAAAGTATTTGATGAAATTTGGATCATCTAGTAATGATGTATTAAATCTCCAGTTTCTGATTGGTGGTGTGATGGCCTTATTAGTTATCTTTAGTGAAACTGGTGCATGGTCACTAATGGTGATAGGGTGAATCAGAGTGTCTGTGACGTCTGATAGAATTGAGCTGTTGGTGAGAAAGAAGTCTATTCTAGAGTAGGAATTGTGTACAGGTGAGAAGAAGGTGTATTCTTTATCAGCTGGATGACAGGAGCGCCAAGCATCACAAAGACCATAATCACTCATGTATTGTTTAAGTGTTTCTGTTGATTGCCAGTTCCGTGTTGTTCCTGCCTTACTGAGCCTATCAAGTTCTGGATTGAGTACCATGTTGAAGTCCCCTCCTATTATCAGTGTTGTGTCTAAGTGAGTGGACAGTGAGGAGAAGAATGTGTGAAAAAAGGAGGGGTCATCAACATTAGGACCATATATGTTAGATATACAGAAGTTTGTATTATTGATTAATAAGTGAAGTATTATAAATCTACCTTCTGGGTCTATCATAGTGTTCTTATGTATGAAGTTTAATTTTCTATTAATCATGATGGCGACTCCTCTCTGTCTAGAGTTGTAGCTTACTGTGTATATGTGGGGAAATTGTGATGAGGTGAGCTGGCAATCTGACTTAGCTAAGTGAGTCTCTTGTAGTAAGACAATGTCCGCTTGGAGACTATTTAGGTGGTTGAGGACTTTAAGTTTTTTATGTTTCGAGCCAATTCCACGCACATTCCAAGTGACAAGCCTGAGTGTATTCATCTTATTAACCATATTTATTTATCTAGTGTAGCCTGTGTGTGTTTTCTGTGCATGTGCACAAGCTGATGTTCAACACAGGGTGTGTGTGTTCCCATGTAAGTATGTGTGTGTGTGTGCCTGTCTGACAGCCTATGTGTGAGTGCTGTTGTCTAGGATAGGGTATGTGTGTGCGTGTATGCATGTGTGTGTGTGCATGTGTGCTTGTCTGACAGCCTATGTGCGAAACTACAGCCTGTATGTGGATGTGTGTGTATGTGTCTACGTGCTTGTAACGTGTTTGTGTGTGTATTATGTGCATGTGTGTGCGTCTGTCTGTCTGATAAACTGCAATACTACAGCTTGTATGTGGATGTACATATGTGCGTGAGTTTACGTGTTCAGCATGTGTATGCATGTATATGTGCGTGTGTGAGAGAGAGAGTGCATGCGTTTGTGCTGTTGTATGCAGGGGCCTCGTTTTGATGTGGTCATTAATTACAGGATACATGTTGTCGATTGTGACATAGTATACTCTAGAAATACATGAACATAGAAAAACATAAAAACATAAACATGAAAAACACATAGAGGGATACAGTGATAGAAATAACCAACCAAAGTCCAACAATATTCTTACCGTCTTCTTTTTTACCTTGGTGTACGCTACGGAGATGTGCAGTGATTGTGAATTTAGTGGCGGATTAAATGAAGGAGCGAAGGAATAATGTGAGTGTGGATTTAATTATGGTTTTATTGTATTGATTTAATGTGAGCGATATATCGGTTTACCGTGTGTTTAGTAGAGCCAGGGGGTTACCTCTTTGTCCCGGTATAACTGACCGTTGACGTAGAGCTTGTCTACTGCTATTACTGCCCGGGATCCGCCGTCAATAAACTTTCTTCTCACCGGGAACAGTCTCCTGCGTCGCTCCAGGATTTCTTTCGGGAACTGGTCGTTTACGCTGAAGTCCGTTCCTCGCAGCTCCCTGCCTCGGCTCTTGACCAACTCCTTTTGTTTGAACTGTTCGAATTTGACAACTATCGGACGTGGTCGCTGGCCTTCCTGTCGTCTTCCTCCTAGACGATGGGCCCGGTGGAATGGAATGTTTTTGACAGTGTCTGCCGGGAGTTTGAGTTGTTTTATAATGAAGTTCTTAACTGTCGCTTCTGCGTCTTCTTCGTTTTTTTCCGGGATCCCAGAGAAAACTAAATTGTCTCTCATGCTGCGTGCCTGTAGATCAGTAATTGAGTTCTTTATGTGAGTATTTTCTTCTCTGAGGCGCCTCGTTTCCTCAGTGAGCGTTTTAACCGACCCTTGAAGTGTGTTATTTTCTGCCGCGAGCTGGGATACCTGTTGCTGGCTGAACTCAAGAGATTCTCGCAGCGATTGGAATTCCTTGTGCAGAATCTCTACCAGAGAGAGTCGGCCATCAAAGGTGTCCAGCTTCGCGTTGATGGAGGTAAGAATCTCCGTGAAGTCGCTGTCAGCTGATGAGGCTGCTCCAGGTGAGTCCTCCGGGCGACTGCGTTTGGAGGAGGGGGTAACCGCTGGTTGTTTAGGTTTCCCCATTACGACTCGTTCAAAGTACTCGTCGATGTAGTCCTCCAGATCCTCCAGTCTCCCGTATTTGCCCTCTTCCCGTGCAGAAAAGGAGATGTGACTGACAAGTAGTTTTTTCCCTTATTTTTCCTTCTTGATAGTATACTGTGTGGCAATGTTTGTAGTATCGCAGTCTCGCGATACTACCACATCTCCCTCTGCTGTCTGTATTTAATTTAACTTTAAATACAGAGAGAGTGTCCGCCTCCCGAACTATCATTGGAAGCTGGTTCCACAGGAGAGGAGCCTAGTAGCTAAAGGCTCTGCCTCCCATTCTACTCTTACAGACTCTGGGAACCACAAGTAAACCTGTATTTTGTGACCTAAGGGGTCTGTTAGGGTGATAGGGTAAGACTAGGTCTTTCAGGTATGAAGGGGCCTGACCATTAAGTGCTTTGTACGTGAGGAGGAGGATTTTAAATTGAATTCTAAACTGTATGGGGAGCCAGTGTAGAGAAGCTAACACTGGAGTTATATGGTCTCTCTTTCTAGTTCCTGTCAGAACTCGTGCTGCAGCATTTTGAATTAACTGGAGGATTCTAACAGACTTGTTAGAACATCCTGCTAATAAGGAGTTACAGTAATCTAATCTAGATGTAACAAAAGCATGAACTAGTTTTTCAGCATCCTGTAAAGACAGAATGTTTCTAATTTTCATAATGTTCCGCAGGTGGAAGAAGGCTGTTCTGGAAATGAGTTTTATGTGTGAATCAAAAGACATTTCCTGGTCAAAAGTAACTCCAAGGTTCCTCACAGTGGAACTGGAAGCCAGGGTGATGTCATCTAAAGTGACAATGTGATCAGAAAGTTTTTCTCTGAGGTGTTTAGGGCCGAGTATAATGACCTCAGTTTTTTCTGAGTTTAAAAGTAGAAAGTTACAGGTCATCCAGGACTTAATGTCTCTGAGACATTCCTGGAGTTGAACAACCTGATTTATTTCATCCGGCCTCATCGATAGATATAGCTGTGTGTCATCTGCATAACAATGAAAGTGTATGTTATGCTTTCTAATAATGTTCCCTAGAGGAAGCATATATAAGGTAAAAAGTATAGGCCCAAGCACTGAGCCTTGTGGAACTCCACAATTAACTTGTGTTTGTAGTGAGGCTTTATCATTAACGTGAACAAACTGGAATCTATCAGATAAGTATGATTTAAACCAGCAGAGGGCAGCACCTGTGATACCAAGAGTCTGCTCCAATCTCTGCAGTAGAATATCATGATCAATGGTGTCAAATGCAGCACTAAGATCTAACAGGACAAGTAAAGAAACTAGACCATTATCTGACCCCAAGAGAAGATCATTACTAACTTTAACTAGTGCTGTTTCTGTGCTATGGTTTAATCTAAAACCTGACTGAAAATCTTCAAACAGGCCATTAATGCGCAGATATTCACATAATTGATTGGCAACTGCCTTTTCTAAGATATTAGAGACAAAGGGAAGATTAGATATCGGTCGGTAATTAGCTAAAATATCTGGGTCAAGGGTCGCTTTTTTTAGAAGGGGTTTAATAACTGCTACTTTAAACGTTTGGGGCACATATCCAGTTAATAAGGATAGATTAATTTGAGTTAATATAGAGTTGTTAATTAAAGGAAACACATCTTTAAACAGTTTGGTGGGGATAGGATCTAACTGACAGGTTGATGGCTTAGATGATGAAACTAATGATGTTAACTCAGGGAGATCTATAGGTGAGAAACTGTCTAACTGTGCACCTGGTGCTTCTAAAGCTCTTGTACTAGAAGATGAGTCAGTCCCAATATGAGGGAGGAGATGATCAATTGATGTTATTTTATTCACAAAAAAGTTCATAAAGTCATCACTGCTCAGTGTTAAAGGAATAGATGGTTCAGTGGAGCTGTGGCTCTGTGTCAGCCTGGCTACAGTGCTGAAAAGAAATCTATGATTATTCTTATTTTCTTCAATTAGAGAAGAATAATAGGCAACTCTAGCTTTGTGTAGGGCTTTTTTGTAAGCTACAAAACCATCTTTCCAGGCTATATGAAGTTCCTCTAGGTAACTGGAACGCCATTTTCTTTCTAATCTACGTAACGTCTGTTTAAGAGCACGAGTATTGGAGTTAAACCATGGTGCTCGTCTCATCTGATTCACCACTTTCTTTTTCAGAGGGGCAACACAATCTAATGTAGTACGCAGTGAGGCTGCTGTACTATCAACAAGGTTATCTATGAGGGCGGGAGTAAAATCACAAAAGGTACCTTCAGATGTACTGACATATGGCACCGAGTTAAATAAAGGTTGCACTGTCTCTTTGAATGTATTAATATTATTATCAGACAGGCACCGGCTGTAGCTGTATTTCTTATTTATGTTATTGTAGTTCATTATTGTACAATTAAATGTGAGTAAATAATGATCAGTAAGGAGAGGGTTTTGAGGAACTATGTTTAAATTATCAATATCAATACCATAAGTTAAAACAAGGTCGAGGGTGTGATTAAGGCAATGAGTTGGTTTATTAACGTGTTGAATAAAACCTATTGATTCCAACAGCGAGTTAAATGCGCAGCTAAGACTATCACGGTCAACATCTACATGGATGTTGAAATCCCCTACAATTATGATTTGATCTGTTTTAAGCACCAACTCAGATAAGAACTCAGAGAACTCTGATAGAAACTCTGAATAAGGTGCAGGTGGACGATAAACTGTGACTATTATAATTGGTTTATGTGATTTACAACTAGGATGAGATAGATTAAGAGTAAGGCTTTCGATCGATGAATATCCTAGTTTGGGTTTGGGATTGATTAATAATCTAGTATTAAAAATGGCTGCTACTCCTCCTCCTCGGCCTGAGCTTCTAGGAATATGGGTATTAGCATGAGTGGGTGGAGTTGATTCATTTAGACTGACGTAATCGTCTTCATGTAACCAAGTTTCAGTTACACAGAATAAATCAATACAATTGTCAGAGATAAGATCATTTATTAAAACAGATTTTGAGGAGAGAGACCTTATATTTAATAGTCCACATTTGAAAGTGGTATTATTTGACTCTATTTTATTGTTGGTATTAATCTTTATTAAGTTAGAATGTCTAACTCCTCTTCTGTTTGTTATTGGTTTATTTACTTTATTTACTTTAGTTTTTACTTTAGTAGGTCGAGGGACAGACACAGTCTCTATGGGGTTTTTAATAGGTGACTGCTCGAAAAGAAGCACAGAGAAGCATGAAAGACTGCAACTCTGTGTCCTGGTCTCAACTCTGGATTGTCATGGGTTTCTAATAAAATGTCCTAAGCTGCTAGATAAGAGAGCTGCTCCATCCAAAGTGGGATGGACGCCGTCTCTCCTCATGAGACCAGGTTTCCCCCAGAAGTTTTGCCAGTTATCTAAAAACCCAATGTTGTTTTCTGGACACCACCTCGACAGCCAGCGATTGAATGACGACATGCGGCTATACATGTCATCACTGGTTACATTGGGCAAAGGACCAGAGAAGATTACGCTGTCAGACATAGATTGTGCATACCTACACACAGATTTAACATTAACTTTGGTGACCTCCGATTGGCATGACATAGTTGCGTCCGTCTTGCTCGATCAGGTATAGCCACCACATAATTGTCATTTTGCTCTTAGCTAATCACTTTTTAGGGACCTGCAAATTTAGCCTGAAACGGTGAGTGTATCACTGGGAGAAGGACCATCACTTGCTCCCCTGGATTATAAGCGCGATGCACAGCTTTACGATCAAACATCGGTTTCATTTTTTTTTGCGCATTTTGTAGTTTTTCTCAAGCCAGTTTTCCAGCCACATATAGTCGTCGCCTAAAGCCGTCGACATAAGCAGACAAAGAAGGTGGAGGATCGCTCGAAACACCATTACCCAGCAAAAATGCCACTGGACCATGCACTGTATGGCCAAAAACGAGCACATATGGGCTAAAACCGGTGCTTTCTTGGGTGACCTCCCTAGCCGCCAAGAGCAGCCCAGGTCCAAGAGCAACCCAGTTCCTCACAGTAAGCCCTCAGCATCAATTTAAGTGTTTGATGGAAACGCTCTAATATGTCCTGGCTTTGGGGGTGATACGTAGAAGCCTTATTATGGTGAATTTCCAATAAGCGCAATACCGGTGCGAATATCTTTGATGTGAAATTCGTGCCACAATCCGAATATAGAGATGAACTGGGTTAAGGCTTTGTCAATGGATCTGGCAGTAATTGAACGAAGAGGATATGCTGCAGGATAACGGGTAGTTTTGACTCACCGTCAGCAAATAGGTGGAACCGGTTTTTGACCGAGGTAATGGACCCACACAGTCAATCACAAGATGCTCAAAGGGCTTAGGTGCAGGGACGATTGGACGAAGAGGCACAGGTTTGGGCTTTTGATTTGGTTTACCAGTCAATTGGCAAACATGACAGGTTCTTACATAAGTAGCCATGTCTCTTTTTATTCAAGGCCAATAGCAGTAACGCAGAACATGATCATATGGCCAGCATCATCATGGGCTTTTTTCATAACATTGACATTTTTTTCATTGATTTGCGGAATGGTGATGGCACCACTACTTGCCATACAAGTTCATTTATTAAGGCATTTCTATGTGGTGGGCATTTACGCATTAAGACACTATCTTTTACTTGATAACCCGGGAGTAAATCATCATCATTATGTGCTTTGTCAAACAGAGGCTGCAGTGCAGAGTCCGACTTTTGCGCATCAATTAGTTGCTTGCACTGTAACAAATCCGTCAGTGGTGGCAGTGCATGACCATCATCAGATGTTTTTTTGGATTCAGCACGACTGGCTGAGCACGTTACTGCAGACACAGGCCTTGCAATGACAGTAAATGGGAGGCACTACATTAGCCCACACACAACCTCTGGCCAACCCATTTCCCACTATCAAAGAGACCTTGTGGATTGGTAACGCAGGGCGCACGCCAAGCAGCACTTCTCCGCTGATCAACTCCGAATCCAGGTGTACTCTATGCAGAGGAACAGTCAGAACATTCAGGTTAATTCCAGTCAGTCTGGCCAGTATCGGACAAAGTAGAGAAAGGCAAAACTGATTGCAAAATAAACTACTCAATTGAACCAGTGTCTATATACCAGTATTTTAATTGGGACTTTCTCTCCGTCGGGTGTAGTGGTTAGCACTCTTGCCTTGCAGTGAGAAGTCTCGGGTTCGAGCCCCGGTTGGAACAAGGGCCTTTCTGCATGGAGTTTGCATGTTCTCCCCGTGTGTGCGTGGGTTCTCTCCGGGTTCTCCGGCTTCCTCCCACAGTCCAAAAATATGCAATGTGGGGAATTGGTAAATTGGACACTCTAAACTGACCATAGGAGTAAGTGTGAGAGTGAATGGTTGTTTGTCTCTATCTGTGTGTGGCCCTGCAATGGACTGGCGAACTGTCCAGGGTGTACCCCGCCTATCGCCCAATGTAGCTGAGATTGGCACAGCACCCCCCGCGACCCTCTGGTGGAGGATAAAGTGGTAGATGATGACTGACTGACTTTCTCTCCGTCAGCACTTAGTGACACAAACCCATCAAGAATAAAGGTTGAGAACGACAAATTTAAAGCATGCATGTTCTCCCTGATATGCTGACTATGGAGAGACACAGACAATATGGAGGGTTTAACAGCACCTCTGGGTTTGTCTTTACTTTTTAACACTGGACACTCAAATTTCTAATGCCCCTTTCCCAAACAATAATTGCAACTCTAGTCGGGTCTAATTTGCTCTGTGTATGGTGTTCAACCTGGCTCGAAGGCATGTCAGGTTTAGACTTATGGAATGAATGGCTACTTTTTGCCAGACAATCCTTTCGGAAAGGCTGTGTACCAAAGAACTTTGTTTTATGAATTAAGGCGTAGTCATCAGCTAATGTAGCAGCTTCAGACACAGTTGTGACATGGTGTTCCTTTATGTAAACCGCACTTTGCTCGGGGAGACAATTCTTAAATTGCACAACTAAGAGTAGACTAACCAATTCTTCCCGTGTTTGTATTTCTGAAGCTGAACACCAACGAGTAAACTGAACAGTTAACTCTTGCGCGAACTCCATATAACTATGATCAGGTCGTTTACGCATTCCACGAAACATTTGGCGATACGCCTCTGGCACAAGTTCATATGCTGTTAGTACTGCATTTTTCACACATGACTAAGTTTCACTCTCAGCAGTACCTAGAGCTGAGTAAGCCTCCTGCGCACGACTAGTCAATATACCTCCGAGCATCAGTGTATTTGCGTAAAAGTCTCACATTTTTAGCCACATCAAACTTGTTAGGACCAACCTGACATGAGGGTGCTACATTAAAACTATAAGCTTCTTTTCCTTTGGGCTGCTCCCTTCAGGGGTCGCCACAGCGAATCAACCTCCTCCATCTCACCCTGTTCTCTGTATCCCCCTCTCTCACACCAACTAACTTCATGTCCTCTTTCACTACATCCATAAACCTTCTCTTTGGTCTTCCTCTAGACCTCCTGCCTGGCAGTTCCAACCCCAGCATCTTTCTACCAATATACTCACTATCACTCCTCTGTACATGACCAAGCCATCTCATTCTGGCCTCTCTGACCTTATCTCCAAAACATCTAACATGTTCTGTTCCTCTGATTGACTCATTCCTGGTCCTATCCATCTTCGTCACTCCCAAAGAGAACCTCAACATCTTCATCTCTGCTACCTCCAGCTCTGCTTCCTGTCTTTTCCTCAGTGCCACTGTCTCTAGACCATACAGCATCACTGGTCTCACCACTGTCTTGTATATCTTTCCTTTCATTCTGGCTGATACTCTTTTATCACACATTACCCCTGACACTTTTCTCCACCCATTCCAACCAGCTTGAACACGTTTCTTCACCTCTTTTCCACAATCTCCACTGCTCTGGACTGTTGACCCTAAATACTTCAAATCCTCCACCTTCTTTATCTCCACTCCCTGTAGCCTCATGGTTCCACTTGGGTTCCTCTCATTTACACACATATATTCTGTCTTGCTGCGACTAACCTTCATTCCTCTCCTTTCTAGAGCATATCTCCACCTCTCGAGCTTTTCCTCCACCTGGTCTCTGCTCTCACCACAGATCACAATGTCATCTGCAAACATCAGTCCATGGTGTTAGTCCTCCATAGTCCATGGAGATTCCTGTCTAACCTCATCTGTCAGTCTGTCCATCACCACCGCAAACAAGAAGAGACTCAGAGCCAAACCCTGATGTCGTCCCACCTCCACCTTGAACTTCTCTGTCACACCTACAGCAGACCTCACTGCTGTCTCACAGTTGTCATACATGTCCTGCACCAGTCTAACATACTTCTCTGCCACTCCAGACTTCCTCATACAGTACCATAGTTCCTCTCTCTTTTTCCAGATCTACAAAGGCACAATGCAGCTCCCTCTGACCTTCTCTGTATTTGTCTACCAGCATTCTTAAAGCAAATACTGCATCTGTAGTACTCTTTCTAGGCATGAAACCATACTGTTGCTCACAAATGCTGACTTCTGCTCTCAGTCTAGTTTCCACTACTCTTTCCCATAACTTCATTGTATGGCTCATCAACTTTATTCCTCTATAGTTAGTGCAATTCTGAAAATCTCCCTTATTCTTAAAAATGGGCACCATCACACTTCTTCTCCATTCCTCAGGCATCCCCTCACTCTCTAAGATCCTGTTGAATAGTCTAACCAGAAACTCTACTGCCACCTCTCCTAGACACTTCCATACCTCCACAGGTATATCATCTGGACCAACTGCCTTTCCATTCTTCATCCTCTTCAGTGCCCCCCTCACTTCATCTTTACTAATCTCTGCTACTTCATGGTGCACAGTAGTCACCTCTTATACCCTTTGCTCTCTTTCATTTTCCTCATTCATTAGCTGTTCAAAGTACTTTCCATCTTCCCAATCACCCGAACCTGCTGGACGTCTTTCCCATCTCTATCTCTCTGTTTTGCCAACCTGTATAAATCATTCTCTCCCTCCTTACTCTCCAGCCTAGCATACAAGTCATCATACGCCCTTTGTTTGGCCTTTGCCACCTCTATCTTGACCTTGTGATGCACCTCCCTGTACTCCTGTCTGCTCTCTTCAGTCTCCTCAGTGTCCCACTTTTTATTTACTAACCTCTTTCTCTTTATATACTCCTGCACTTCCCCATTCCACCACCGAGTCTCCTTATCTACTTACCTTTCAGGCGACACACCAAGTACTCTCCTACCTGTCTCCCTGATTACATTAGCTGTAGTCAGCTCTCCCTGACCACCCAGATTCTCAACTCCTCCCTGAAAACCATAGAACAGTCCTCTCTTTTCAGCTTCCACCACTTTGTCCTTTGTTCTGTCTTTGTCCTCTTCGTCTTCCTTGTCACCAGATTCATCCTACAAACCACCATCCTATGCTGACTTGCTACACTCTCACCCACCACTACTTTGCAGTCACTGATCTCCTTCAGATTACATGGTCTATACAAGATGTAGTCTACCTGTGTGCTCCTACCTCCACTCTTATAAGTCACCCTATGCTCGTGCCTCTTCTGGAAAAAAGTATTCACTACAGCCATTTCCATCCTTTTTGCAAAGTCTACCACCATCTGTCCCTCTGTGTTCCTGTCTTGGATACCAAACCTGCCCATCACTTCTTCATGAACCCTATTTCCTGCACCAACATGTCCATTGACATCTGCACCAATTACCACTCTCTCACCTCTATCTCACCCCTATTCTGCATCACTTCATCTAACTCACTCCAGAATGTTTCCTTCTCCTCTAATTCACATCCCACCTGTGGGGCATAGCCACTAATAACATTTAACGTCACACCTTCAATTTCAAGCTTCAGACTCATCAGTCTATCTGACACTCTCTATCTAACCCCTACTCCATTTCTCTTCCTATCAATACCATAGTAGTACAACTTCAAACCTGTACCTAAGCTTCTTGCCTTGCTACCTTTCCACCTGGTCTCCTGGACACACAGTATATCCACCTTCCTTCTCTGCATCATGTCAATCAACTCTCTAGTTTTTCCCGTCATCGTCCCAATATTCAAAGTCCCTACTCTCAGTCCCAGACTCTTGTCTTTCCTCTTTTTTCTCTGTTTCTGAACCCGCCTTCCTCCTCTCCTCCTTCGACTTCGACCCACAGTAGCCCAATTTCCACTGTTACCCTGTAGGTTATCGGCACCAATGGCGGTCGTTGTTAACCCAGGCCTCGACCGATCTGGTATGGAAGTCATAGGTTCGATTTGCATATACAGAACAAACACCATACCTAATGTTTATGACCCCAGTAAATGTTATCTGATGACTCAGTTGACTCAGATGACACCCACACCTCCTAAGGCTGCATTTGCATTGCATGCAGAAACTATAAGCAGAGAGTGCAGCAGCAAAACCCAGACAGACCAAACAGCAGCAATGTCAATGAACCGGCGGAAAGCACAACAGGGGGAGCTGGGGGTGGCGGTGTGTTGAAGTCGGCTGGTGGAAGAAGCAGCAAGAGAAGCCAGGCGAGAGCAGTTTAAATACTGTTCTTTGAAAGTGATTGGCCAATAGGAGCATTGGTGAAGTCAGCTGAGTGATCAGCTGATGAGGCTTGCTTGCTGCTGACAGCTGATATAGAGCGTGTTGATGTGGCCTGCCTGAACTAACCCTATGCTTTATGAATATAAAATATTGTAACACTGAGATGAAAATGTTCACTGACTAAACTAGGTAGGTTTCTGTTACCTGGACCATGTACAATAATCAGAAGGCTTCATGTGAAAAGCTATTAGCCCCCACTGTGTTAAAGCCACTTTCTGACTTTACTTTGAAGATCTCTGTGGGCCTTAATTAGGGTTCGAGCAACAAGGTTGCAAGAATTCTCCCAAATGAATCGCATTTTTGAAGCCTTTCCCATACCCCAAAACTCACAGATTTTTGTGACCGCATCAATCCAGGTGTAAATTTACGTCTGAAAAAGGTTCGGGGAATGTGCGTCAAAAATTTAATGTGGGAGGGGCCAATAAGTGCGGCGCCACCTGTCCAAATTCACCATGACCAACACAATTATCGCACATGCACGAAAATACGGTACACATGTGTAGAAGGTCGGGATGAAGAAAAAATTACATTATGACCATGATCCAAACCCAACAGGAAGTCCGCCATCTTGGGTTGATTGGCCATTTTTTTGCGATTTTGGCGAATTCGCAGCAATGGTATTTGAACTAACTCCTCCTAGAGTTTTGGTGCGATCACCTTCAAACTTGGTGAGGTCCCTGTGGACCAGTTGAGAAGCTTACGGTATCAAAGGTTTTTTCAAATATTGCACGGCGCATAGGGGGCGGCAAAGTTCACAATGATTCTGATGTTTCGCATCAGAAAAACAAAACTCTTATAACTTTGCGATGGAAGGTCCGATCCAAACCAAACTTGCTATGATTGATTATGGGCCATAGCTGAAGACGTCTATGAAAAAACGGTGAAGTTTGAAAACAGCGCCTCCTTGTGGTGAAAGAAAATACACCAAAAAAAAGTATTTTTACGATTTCTGGAATAACTTTTACACAGATAATCGTACCGTACTCAAAATTAGTGACAACAGTCAAAATACATGGTAGATGATGCGTGATCAATATGACGACAAATCGTTTAACGGTGTTGCCATGGCAACGACGCAAAGTCATATCTTTGCGACAAAAAATCAAACTGCTACAACTTCGCGAATCCTGGTCCGATCTGAACCAAACTTGCTAGGATTGATGATAGTCTGGCCCTAAAGACGTTCATATGAAAATATCCAATTTCGAAAACAGCGCCCCCTGGTGACAGCAGACAATATGACAGCCGGTATTTCAATTAACTCCTCCTAGAGCTTTTGTGCGATCACCCTCAAACTTGGTGAGATGACTGTTGAGCATCAAAAGCTATCAAAAGCTTTTTAAAATGTTATATGGTGTACGAGATAGGGGGCGCCAAAGTTGCAGATAATTTTGATTTTTCACAACAGACAATAAAACTCTTATAACTTCGCGATGGAAGGTCTGATCCCAACTAAACTTGCTATAGTTGATGATGGTTAGTTGCTGAAGACGACTGTGTTGCTGAAACGGTACATTTTGAAAACAGTGCCTCATGGTGGTGGTAGAAAATTCTAAAAAAACAAACTGTTACAACTTTGTCAATCCTAGTCCGATCTGAACCAAAGGATTGATGATAGTCCGGCCCTGAACGCATCTATATGAAAATATTCATTTTCAAATACAGCGCCTCCTGGTGTCAGCAGACAGAATTACATTTATAGTTTTTGCTGCTGCTCCAACAGGGATTGTTGTATCCACTTGAGACTTAGTATGGGACCCCAGACCCTTCCCCAACATGTCCGTAAAAGGTCACCTCCCTACAGGAAGTGGAACGCCCGAAACAGGAAGTAAAGTCTTACATTGTCCGATTGACACGAAACTACATATGTGAGTTACGGGACCTTCCCTGAACATGTTTACAGAGACGAACAGGAAGTCGGCCATTTTAAACAGGAAGTGCCCTCTAACTTTGCCATACGTTGTCCGATCTGCACAAAACCTTATATGTGACACCAGGGACCTGTCCTGAGCATGTCTGCAAAAGCTGACAGGAAGTGGAATGCCTGAAACAGGAAGTAAACTCTAAGATTGTCCGATCTGCACAAAACTTGATATGTAAGACAAGGGAACTTCTTTGAACACGTTTACGGACACGCATTTGACCGAACAGGAAGTAGGCCATTTTAAACAGGAAGTGCCCTATAACGTTGCCATACGTTGCAGATCCCCCTCGAAATTTGGAATGACATGTGCGGGGACGCCGCTGAAAATAACTAGTACTGAAAATAACTAGTACCGCGCGCGGTACTAGTTATTTTTGTTCTTGTTCTGTTTAACTAATGTACAGTGTTTATAACAAATAGCAATTGTACTAGAATATAGAATGCCTTTATAGTCACTGTACGCATATACAATGAGATTGAAGAGCCAACTCCAACTACAAATTTCTGAGGAATCCATGTGCCTCCTCTTGTCGGACCCTTAAACAGAGTAACAAAAATTATGAACTAATTCGTTTTCAAATAATTATTTTTTATGATTTTGCGACTGAAAAAAATTATCTTATTGTAATGAATTTTATTATTTGTGTGATATGGATACAAAATAAGCTCAATTTAGACTATAGAAAGAAATCGCTTTCCATGTTGTTTTTGGGAAGAACACTGTCTGGATACCTTTTGAAGATGTCGAGGGTCCGGTCTTCACTGGGTTGAGACCTTTCTGCCTAAGGAAATCCCACTCTTCTTTGCGTTGATTTCATGGAAAAGGGCATAATGTATTACAAATTATTATGGCAAGAGCCTGTTAATAGAATGGAAACAAGCAAGGCTTCCTTTTACAGTACAGGTTCAGCTTACTAACTGGGTAATTTGTCATATTTTACTTGGTAAGGTCATGGAACATGAATGATAGAAATTAATTTAATTGCATAGACAATGGAATATTCATTTGCAAAGAACTTATTAAGAGCATAGTAATAGCATGGAAACAAGCAAGGCTTCCTTTTACAGTACAGTTTTCGCGTATATGTTGGATAAGTTCTAAAACCATATGCAAGAACGTACCCAATATTAAAGAAGATATACTGGGCCACGATAGCAGAGGAAAACCGTTCCTAAAGTATGATAACAGGTAAATATGGGCAAAAATGTTCAACTTAAATAGAAACAATTCCATATTTTATACAATTATATCTGAGTAATTACCAACCTCAAACTGTCAACTACATGGTACTAGGCAGTAGTGGAGATTTTATTCTTTGTGTTTCAGTTGTAGTTTGTCAGTATTTACTTACTTGTTACCAGCAGTAATAATACACTGTAATTTCAGTATATTTTTCCAGGTAAATACTTTGTACTTTGGCTGTAGTTTCCCTGTATTTACCTTCTTTTACTAGTGTAAATTACACAAGAACATTCTATGTTTTACCAGGTTAATACCTTGTAGTTTCCGTGTATTTACCTTCTTATACAGGTGGTAATTACACAAGAAGATCATGACCATATATTTACCTGGTAAATACCTGGTAATTAGGGCACTGTAAAGGGAAGGGTTACCGATGAAGATGATCATGATGAAGATTATAATGATGATGATAGTGATGGTGATGGTGATGATGATGAAGATGATGATGATAATGATAATGATGAAGGTTTAGGTGAAGGTGAAGGTTTATGAAGGCAGTAATAACCATGTTCACGCTGTCCTTGCAGACCTGACAGTGGAGGAGTTCTTCAGCAGTGACGGTGCAGACGACAGTCGCTTCCATCGGCTGGCTCGAGTGTTGGCTCAGCTGCTGCAGATTCTGCCAGAAAACGTCCATATCTTCTCTGTGGGTGACGCTGGCCGTCAGACGGAGAAGGAGCTGGACGTGTGGTTTTCCGCTCACGGCTCACCGTACTACAGGACGGAGAAGCTGCACGGCTACGTGGCAGCAAACAAAGACAAGGTGACATGATGAAAATAAAATAAATGTATTTGGAATAATGTAATATTGTAAACCAGTGGTCCCCAATCCCCGGGCCATGGACCGGTACCAGTCCGTTGGTCAATTGGTACCGGTCCGCAGAGAAAGAATACATATTTATCATCAGATTCTGAACAATGTTTTATTTTGAAAAATGAACGGATTCTCTCGCCACATCTGTCTATGACTCACTCTTGACACATGTCAAGATGCTTGACTCAGTCACACGTCACGGTCGAAGAAGAAGGTCAACTGCTGGAGATCACGAAAGACGGCGGCATTAAAAGTATGTTTGCGACAATAACTCTGCTGGTGTTGTGGATTAAAGTCATGACAGAATACCCTGAGATCGCCACAACAGCCCTGAAAACCCTGTTCTGTGTGAAGCAGGGTGAGCGGGTGCTGCTGCTGGGTCCTGTGTTACCGACTGCTGCGCAATTAACAGACGGGACTTCACATTTGTCCTTTGGTCAGCGGCAGCATCTGCAGCTGGTTGGTGGACTCGGTCATTTCTTCCCCTGCGCTCTGTGCAGTATCGTTGGCGCGATGTTACGAGGATGCTGCTAATAAAGTTGCATAAACAGTGGATTCACGTTTATTATTATATTTAGAAAATACCGGTCGTATCATTTTATTTTGTGGTATTTATCCGCCACACATTAAAGGCCAGTCCATGAAAATATCTGACATTAAACCCGGTCCGTGGTGCAAAAAAGGTTGGCAACTGCTGTTGTAAATCACTAAACCCCATAGAGAAAGTCAGTGATTTTAGTTCGCGGGGACACAGGAGCTGCTGGTCTACTATTGCCTTGTGTGGTCACTTTGTCACTTGAATAATGATGAATGATGGATTTCAAATGCCGAAAATGCTGAAGACATTTGAACTTAGTGATGGAGGCAGCAGTGGATTGACAACTCCAGTATGTGAGATGTCAAAATCACTGATTTTCTCTGTGGACTTTCGTGTGAATATTATCTTTTCTCCAGCTCCATAATCTGATTCATCGAAAAATTAAACACAAACTTTAAAAAATCACAAGTCAGAGAGTTTACAATGTTCTGATTTAAACATCACATTTACAGTATTTAACATGAAAACACACAAACATGCCACAAGAGGTTAATATGGATGTGTCCTCTCACACATACACACACACACAGACTGTATTTCAGGTCAATTAAAAGCCTGAGAGCAGATGTTGAGCTGAGCTCAGTGATGTCAGAGTCTGACAGTGCTGACCCAAAAACATGTTATCATTAATTATTAACATCCCGTTTATTGATTTATTTCAATAGTTTTGTGTAGAATCTGATTGCATTTCTCATCCCCTCCAGCTGGAGGCCACAGTGGGCGTGTCCATCTCTCAGGTGGCCGTAGACGACTGCCCACGCACTGACTGCAGTCATTCTGGAGGCTGCAGCACCGAGGTTTCGTTCAGCCGGACCCCGGTGGCCCTCAGCACCGGGGACACTTCGCTGGTGTCGCTGACGACCTCAACGAGAGCTCAGTGTGGCTGCAGGGGTCGAGAGGTCGTCCACCTGCCGTGCTCCACATATCCCAGCAACCCCTGCTTCAATGGTGGAACCTGCCAGGACGGACCACTGGGATTCAGGTGTGTCCAGAGAATGCTCAGAATAATAGACTGACTGCCAAATAATGAGCTATTCTTTACATCATTGCGAGACTGACTGCCAAATAATGAGCTCTTCTTTACATCATTGAGAGACTGATTGCAAAATAGTGAGCTGTTCTATACATCATCAACGGACTGATTGCAAAATAATGAGCTGTTCTTTACATCATTGAGAGACTGACTGCCAAATAATGAGTTATTCTTACATCAAGAGATTGACTGCAAAATATGAGCTGTTCTTTACATCATTGAGAAACGGACTGCCAAATAATGAGCTCTTCTTTACATCATTGAGAGACTGACTGCCAAATAATGAGTTTTTCTTTACCTCATCAACAGACTGATTGCAGAATAGTGAGCGGTTCTATTCATCGAGAGATTTACTGCCAAATAATGAGCTGTTCTATACATCATTTAGAGACTGACTGCCAAATAATGAGCTGTTCTATACGTCATTTAGAGATTGACTGCGAAATAATGAGCTGTTCTCTACATCCACACTGAACGTGGTGTCCCTCAGGTGTCAGTGTCCTCCCATGTTGGACGGTCCTCAGTGTCAGCAGACCAAGCACAGCTTTGGTGGCCGAGGATACGCCTGGTTCCCTCCCATCATGACTTGCTTCCAGAGCCACATCTCCCTGGAGTTTCTGACTGAGTCGGCCAACGGGCTGCTCCTCTACAACGGGCCACTGGGCCCCGCCCACTCTGAGGAGCAGGAGGACTTCATTGCTGTAGGTGAGTGATTTCACAGCTGAAGTGAAATTCCTCATGAGTTCATTGTCTCACTCAGTCATATGACAAACGTTTGTTGTGGCCGTGCAGAGCTGAGAGACGGCTTTCCCACTCTGAGCGTGAACCATGGATCAGGAACACTGACTCTGCAGCTGCCGCACAAATCCACCGTCACTGACCGCCGCTGGCATCGACTGGACATCATCAGTGATGGCAAGGTAAAGAGGACATTTTTATATCTTACATATACAGTGGGTATGCAAAGTATTCAGACCCCATTTTTGACTCTTTGTTTCATTGCAGCCATTTGCGAAAATCAAAAAAGTTCATTTTATTTCTCATTAATGTACACTTAGCACCCCATCTTGACAGAAAAAAAACAGAAATGTAGAAATGTTTGCAAATTTATCAAAAAAGAAAAACTGAAATATCACATGGTCATAAGTATTCAGACCCTTTGCTGTGACACTCATATTTAACTCACATGCTGTCCATTTCTTCTGATTGTCCTTGAGATGGTTCTGCTCCTTCATTAGAGTCCATCTGTGTTTAATTAAACTGATTGGACTTGATTAGGAAAGGCACACACCTGTCTATATAAGACCCTACAGGTCACAGTGCATGTCAGAGCAAATGAGAATCATGAGGTCGAAGGAACTGCACAAGGAGCTCAGAGACAGAATTGTGGCAAGACACAGATCAGGCCAAGGTTACAAAAAAAATTCTGCAGCACTCAAGGTTCCTAAGAGCACAGTGGCCTCCATAATCCTTAAATGGAAGAAGTTTGGGACGACCAGAACTCTTTCTAGACTTGGCCATCCAGCCAAACTGAGCAATCGTGGGAGAAGAGCCTTGGTGAGAGAGGTAAAGAAGAACCCAAAGATCACTGTGGCTGAGCTCCAGAGATGCAGGAGGGCATTGGGAAAAAGTTCCACAAAGTCAACTGTCACTGCAGCCCTCCACCAGTCGGGGCTTTATGGCAGAGTGGCCCGACAGAAGCCTCTCCTCAGTGCAAGACATATGAAAGCCCGCATAGAGTTTGCCAAAAACCACATGAAGGACTACCAGACTATGAGAAATAAGATTCTCTGGTCTGATGAGACCAAGATTGAACTGTTTGGTGTTAATTCTAAGCGGTATGTGTGGAGAAAACCAAGCACTGCTCATCACCTGCCCAATACAATCCTAACAGTGAAACATGGTGGTGGCAGCATCATGCTATGGGGGTGTTTTTCAGCTGCAGGGACAGGACGACTGGTTGCAATTGAAGGAAAGATGAATGAGGCCAAGTACAGAGATATCCTGGAGGAAAACCTCTTCCAGAGTGCTCAGGACCTCAGACTGGGCCGAAGGTTCACCTTCCAACAAGACAATGACCCTAAGCATACAGCTATGAAGGAGTGGCTTCGGAACAACTCTGTGACCATTCTTGACTGGCCCAGCCAGAGCCCTGACGTAAACCCAATTGAGCATCTCTGGAGAGACCTGAAAATGGCTGTCCACCAACGTTCACCATCCAACCTGACAGAACTGGAGAGGATCTGCAAGGAAGAATGGCAGAGGATCCCCAAATCCAGGTGTGAAACACTTGTTGCATCATTCCCAAGAAGACTCGTGGCTGTACTAGCTCAAAAGGAGCTTCTACTCAATACTGAGCAAAGGGTCTGAATACTTATGACCATGTGATATTTCAGTTTTTCTTTTTTAATACATTTGCAAAAATTTCTACATTTCTGTTTTTTTCTGTCAAGATGTGGTCCTGAGTGTACATTAATGAGAAATAAAATGAACTTTTTTGATTTTAGAAAATGGCTGCAATGAAACAAAGAGTGAAACATTTAAAGGGGTCTGAATACTTTCCGTACCCACTGTATATACTGTCCTCCAGGTCCAACGAGCACTTCCTGATTTCTGAAATTAGAATAAAATATAACATCATTTTTGCAGGGCCGGCCAAAGCATTAATGCCTCCACACATACAATTATGTGTGCCCCAGACAGCCCCTGAGTTCACTTATGCCTCGACACCAAGTTAGTACTATATGTGTGTGGGCTGCTTGGCACCGTTTTTAAAACACACTACCACAAACCTGGGGGTTAAAATCGACTCTGATCTGAAGCTTGACAACCAGATCAGGTCTGTTGTTAAATCGTGCTTTTTTCAGTTGAGGCAGCTGGCCAAAATAAAGCCAATTCTCTCGAGGCAACATTTTGAAATAGTCATTCACGCCTTTATCACCACTCGGCTGGACTACTGCAATTCTCTTTATGTGGGGGTTAGTGCGTCCTCCATTGCTCGTCTTCAGATGGTACAAAACGCTGCCGCACGTCTTTTAACTGGCACGCGTAAATTTGAGCACATTTCCCCCATTTTAGCTTCACTCCACTGGCTGCCCATACACTTCAGGTTCGATTTTAAAACGATTTTATTTGTTTTTAAATCCCTGAATGGTCTTGCCCCTCCCTACCTCTCTGAGCTTCTACATCCATACTCACCCGCTCGCTCTCTCAGGTCAGCTGATCAGCTGCTCCTGAGTGTGCCTAAAACCAAGCGGAAGCTCAGAGGGGATTGTGCCTTCGCTGTCGCAGCTCCAAAACTTTGGAATGCTCTGCCCCTGCACATAAGACAGGCCTCGTCCTTGTCTGTTTTTAAATCCCTTCTTAAAACCCACCTTTTCTCTTTGGCCTTTGACACTTCATGAGACGTTTGGTTTTATTTATTTATTTTACATATTTTAATTTGAATAGAATTTATTGTTTTTTTTAATTGTATGGCTGCTAATTCTTATTGTATTTTATGATTCTAATTTATTTTAAGCTGTTTTATCTAATTTTGAACCTTTTATTATTATGACTTTTATTTATTCTGTACAGCACTTTGGTCCATTGTGGTTTGTTTAAAGTGCTTAACAAATAAAGTTGGATTGGATTGGATTGGTGTGTGTGTGTGTGTGTGTGTGTGTTCAGGCCATCCAGCTGATCCTGGACCAGTGTGGGGGGGCGGGGCTGATGAAGGCTGACGCTCAGTACGTGGACGAGTCCGTGTGCAGAGCTGCAGGAGAGACGCCGGGGAACCAGAGGTCAGAGGTCAAAGTGACTGAACATGTGCTTTTTAACATTATGGTTTTGCGGTGTGATAGAATCGTTCAACCTGATCTAACGTAAATGAGCTGAAAGGATGCATGTCGCCACCTAGTGGAGTGGAGTCAAACATGTTCCATCCAATAAACCCAGTCCTGAGCAGAGTGAAGCAGAAACAAATAAAGTCTTTATATCTTTTATCCACATGAAAACTCTTTATGTTCAAAAACATCAGGTTTCTCAACGTATTCCAGCCTCTGCAACTGGGCGGAGTCAAGGATACATCTCCTCAAAGACATTACCACAGTTTCAGCGGCTGCATACGCCACCTGGTGGTGGACAGTCAGGTAATGTCAATCAGTGTGTGTGTTCTTGTATTTGTGGATATTTTGTGAAAGTGAAACTAAACCTTTTTGAAAGAAAGTAGAAAATATTCACATTTAAGAAGCTGAAAAATGACAAAAGGTAGAAAATGTTCACATTTAAGAAGTTGAAAAATGACAAAAAGTAGAAAATATTCACATTTAAGAAGCTGAAAAATGACAGAAATTAGAAAATGTTCACATTTAAGGAGCTGAAAAATGTCAGAAAGTAGAAAATGTTCACATTTAAGGAGCTGGAAAATGTCAGAAATGATCTAATGTTCATATTTAAGAAGCTGAAAAGCATCTGAAAGTAGAAAATGTTCACATTTAATAAGGTGAAAAATGAAAGAAAGTAGAAAATAGTCACATTTGGGAAGCTGAAAATTACAGAAAGTAGAAGATATTCACATTTAAGAAGCTGAAAAATGACAGAAGGTAGAAAATGTTCACATTTTGGAAGCTGAAAAATGACAAAGTAGAAAATGTTCACCTTTAAGAAGCTGAAAAGCGTCAGAAAGTAGAAAATGTTCACATTTGAGAAGCTGAAAAATGTCAGAAAGTAGAAAATGTTTACATATATGAATCTTAAAAAATGACAGAAAGTAGAAAATGTTTACATTTAAGAAGCTGAAAAGCGTCAGAAAGTAGAAAATGTTCACATTTAAGAAGGTGAAAAATGACAGAAAGTAGAAAATAGTCACATTTGAGAAACTGAAAAATGACAGAAAGTGGAAAATATTCACATTTAAGAAGCTGAAAAATGTCAGAAAGTATAACATGTTCACATTTGAGAAGCTGGAAAATGTCAGAAAGTAGAAAATGTTCACTTTTAAGAAGCTGAAAAATGACAGAAAGTTGAGTATGTTCACATTTAAGAAGCTGAAAAATGAGAGAAAGTAGAAAATGTTCACAATGAAGGAGCTGAAAAAAGACAGAAAGTAGAAAATGTTCACATTTAAGAATCTGAAAAATGACAGAAAGTAGAAAATATTCACATTTAAAATCTGAAAAATTAGAGAAAGTAGAGAATAATCACATTTGAGGACCTGGAAAATGTCAGAAAGTAGAAAATGTTCACATTTGGGAAGCTGAAAAAAGACAGAAAGTAGAAAATGTTTACATTTAAGAAGCTGAAAAATGACAGAAAGTAGAAAATGTCTCATACTTAAGGAGCTGAAAATGTCAGGAATGAATGTTCATATTTAAGAAGCTGAAAAGCATCTGAAAGTAGAAAATGTTCGTACTTAATAAGGTGAAAAATGAAAGAAAGTAGAAAAATATCACATTTGGGGAAGCTTAAAAATGACAGAAAGTAGAAAATATTCACATTTAATAATTAAAAACTGAGCGAAAGCAGAAAATGTTCACATTTTGGAAGCTGAAAAATGACAAAGTAGAAAATGTTCACATTTAAGAAGCTGAAAAATGACAGAAAGTAGAAAATGTTAACATTTAAGAAGCTGAAAAATGACAGAAAGTAGAAAATATTCACATTTAAGAAGCTGAAAAATGACAGAAAGTAGAAAATATTCACATTTAAGAAGCTGAAAAATGACATAAAGTAGAAAATATTCACATTTAAGAAGCTGAAAAATGTCAGAAAGTAGAAAATATTCACATTTAAGAAGCTGAAAAATGACAGAAAGTAGAAAATATTCACGTTTAAGAAGCCGAGAAATCACAGAGAGTAGAAAATATTCATATTTAAGGAGCTGAAAAATGACAGAAAGTAGAAAATATTCACATTTCTACAGCTGAAAAAATGATACAGAAAGTAGAAAAGTTCACATTTCTTAAGAAGCTGAAAAGCATCAGTAAGCAGAAATGTTAACATTTAAGAAGCTGAAAATGACAGAAAGTGAGCAAAATGTTCACATTTAAGAAGTTGAAAAATGACAAAAAGTAGAAAATGTTCACATTTAAGAAGCTGAAGAATGACAGAAAATAGAACATTTACACATTTAATAAGCTGGAAAATGTCAGAGAGTAGAAAATGTTTACATTTGGGAAGCTGAAAATGACAGAAACTAGAAAATATTCACATTTAAGAAGCTGAAAAATGACAGAAGGCAGAAAATGTTCACATTTGGGAAGCTGAAAAATGACAGAAATTAGAAAATGTTTACATTTAAGAAGCTGAAAAGCATCAGAAAGTAGAAAATTTTCACATTTAAGAAGAAAAATGTGAGAAAATGTCAGAAAGTAGAAAATGTTCACATTTAAGAAGCTGAAAAAAGACAGAAAGTAGAAAATGTTTACATTTATGAAGCTTAAAAATGACAGAAAGTAGAAAATGTTTACATTTAAGAAGCTGAAAAGCATCTGAAAGTAAAAAATGTTCACATTTAATAAGGAGAAAAATGTCAGAAAGTAGAAAATGTTCACATTTAAGAAGCTGAAAAATGACAGAAAGTTGAGTATGTTCACATTTAAGAAGCTGAAAAATAACAGAAAGTAGAAAATGTTCACATTTAAGAAACTAAAAAATGACAGAAAGTAGAACATATTCACATTTAAGAAGCTGAAAATAACAGAGCGTAGAAAATATTCACATTTAAGAATCTGAAAAATTACAGAAAGTAGAAAATAATCACATTTGAGGAGCTGGAAAATGTGAGAAAGTAGAAAATGTTCACATTTGGGAAGCTGAAAAATGTCAGAAAGTAGAAAATGTTCACATTTAAGGAGCTGGAAAATGTCAGAAAGTATCTAATGTTCGTATTTAAGAAGCTGAAAAGCATCTGAAAGTAGAAAATGTTCACATTTAATAAGGTGAAAAATGAAAGAAAGTAGAAAATGTTCACATTTAAGAAGCTGAAAAGCGTCAGAAAGTAGAAAATGTTCACATTTTGGAAGCTGAAAAATGACAAAGTAGAAAATGTTCACCTTTAAGAAGCTGAAAAGCGTCAGAAAGTAGAAAATGTTCACATTTGAGAAGCTGAAAAATGTCAGAAAGTAGAAAATGTTTACATATATGAAGCTTAAAAAATGACAGAAAGTAGAAAATGTTTACATTTAAGAAGCTGAAAAGCGTCAGAAAGTAGAAAATGTTCACATTTAAGAAGGTGAAAAATGACAGAAAGTAGAAAATAGTCACATTTGAGAAACTGAAAAATGACAGAAAGTGGAAAATATTCACATTTAAGAAGCTGAAAAATGTCAGAAAGTATAACATGTTCACATTTGAGAAGCTGGAAAATGTCAGAAAGTAGAAAATGTTCACTTTTAAGAAGCTGAAAAATGACAGAAAGTTGAGTATGTTCACATTTAAGAAGCTGAAAAATGAGAGAAAGTAGAAAATGTTCACAATGAAGGAGCTGAAAAAAGACAGAAAGTAGAACATATTCACATTTAAGAAGCTGAAAATGACAGAGCGTAGAAAATATTCACATTTAAGAATCTGAAAAATTACAGAAAGTAGAAAATAATCACATTTGAGGAGCTGGAAAATGTGAGAAAGTAGAAAATGTTCACATTTGGGAAGCTGAAAAAAGACAGAAAGTAGAAAATGTTTACATTTAAGGAGCTGAAAAATGTCAGAAAGTAGAAAATGTTCACATTTAAGGAGCTGGAAAATGTCAGAAATGATCTAATGTTCATATTTAAGAAGCTGAAAAGCATCTGAAAGTAGAAAATGTTCACATTTAATAAGGTGAAAAATGAAAGAAAGTAGAAAATAGTCACATTTGGGAAGCTGAAAATTACAGAAAGTAGAAGATATTCACATTTAAGAAGCTGAAAAATGACAGAAGGTAGAAAATGTTCACATTTTGAAGTTGAAAAATGACAAGTAGAAATGTTCACCTTTAAGAAGCTTTCGAAAAGTCAGAAAAGTAGAAAATGTTCACATTTGAGAAGCTTGAAAAACGTCAGAAAGTAGAAAACGTTTACATATATGAATCTTAAAAATGATGAGTAGAAAATGTTTACATTTAAGAAGCTTTCGAAAAGCCGGCCAGAAAGTAGAAAATGTTCACATTTAAGAAGGTGAAAATGACAGAAAGTGCAGAAAATAGTCACTGAGAAACTGAAAATGACAGAAAGTGGAAAATATTCAAGACAGCAGTTGAAAAAATGTCAGAAAGTATAACATGTTCACATTTGAGAAGCTGGAAAATGTCAGAAAGTAGAAAATGTTCACTTTTAAAAAGCTGAAAAATGACAGAAAGTAGAAAATGTTCACATTTAAGAAGCTGAAAAGCATCAGAAAGTAGAAAATGTTAACATTTAAGAAGCTGAAAAATGACAGAAAGTGAAAATGTTCACATTTAAGAAGTTGAAAAATGACAAAAAGTAGAAAATGTTCACATTTAAGAAGCTGAAGAATGACAGAAAATAGAACATTTACACATTTAATAAGCTGGAAAATGTCAGAGAGTAGAAAATGTTTACATTTGGGAAGCTGAAAATGACAGAAACTAGAAAATATTCACATTTAAGAAGCTGAAAAATGACAGAAGGCAGAAAATGTTCACATTTGGGAAGCTGAAAAATGACAGAAATTAGAAAATGTTTACATTTAAGAAGCTGAAAAGCATCAGAAAGTAGAAAATTTTCACATTTAAGAAGCTGAAAAATGTCAGAAAGTAGAAAATAGTCACATTTGAGTAACTGAAAAATGACAGAAAGTGGAAAATGTTCACATTTAAGAAGCTGAAAATGTCAGAAAGAAAGTAGAAAATGTTCACATCTGAGAAGCTGGAAAATGTCAGAAAGAAAGTAGAAAATGTTCACATTTAAGAAGCTGAAAAATAAGAGAAAGTAGAAAATGTTCACATTTGAGAAGCTGAAAAATGACAGAAAGTAGAAAATGTTCACCTTTAAGAAGCTGAAAAGCGTCAGAAAGTAGAAAATGTTCACATTTGAGAAGCTGAAAAATGTCAGAAAGTAGAAAATGTTTACATTTATGAAGCTTAAAAATGACAGAAAGTATAACATGTTCACATTTGAGAAGCTGAAAAATGACAGAAAGTAGAAAATGTTCACATTTAAGAAGCTGAAAAGCATCAGAAAGTAGAAAATGTTAACATTTAAGAAGCTGAAAAATGACAGAAAGTGAAAATGTTCACATTTAAGAAGTTGAAAAATGACAAAAAGTAGAAAATGTTCACATTTAAGAAGCTGAAGAATGACAGAAAATAGAACATTTACACATTTAATAAGCTGGAAAATGTCAGAGAGTAGAAAATGTTTACATTTGGGAAGCTGAAAATGACAGAAACTAGAAAATATTCACATTTAAGAAGCTGAAAAATGACAGAAGGCAGAAAATGTTCACATTTGGGAAGCTGAAAAATGACAGAAATTAGAAAATGTTTACATTTAAGAAGCTGAAAAGCATCAGAAAGTAGAAAATTTTCACATTTAAGAAGCTGAAAAATGTCAGAAAGTAGAAAATAGTCACATTTGAGTAACTGAAAAATGACAGAAAGTGGAAAATGTTCACATTTAAGAAGCTGAAAATGTCAGAAAGAAAGTAGAAAATGTTCACATATAAAAAGCTGAATAATGACAGAAAGTAGAAAAATATTCACATATGAAAAGCTAAAATGACAAAGTAGAAACTGCTCACATTTAAGAAGTTGAAAATGATGACAGAAAACAGAAAATGTTCACAATTAATAAGTTGAAAATGACAGAAAGTAGAAAATGTTCACATTTAAGAAGCTGAAAAATGAGAGAAAGTAGAAAATGTTCACAATTAAGAAGCTGAAAAAAGACAGAAAGTAGAAAATGTTTACATTTATGAAGCTTAAAAATGACAGAAAGTAGAAAATGTTCACATTTAAGAAGCTGAAAAATTAGAGAAAGTATAAAATGTTCACATTTAAGAAGCTGAAATATTACAGAAAGTAGAACATGTTGACATTTAAGAAGCTGAAAAGCATCAGAAAGTTGACAATGTTCACATTTAAAAAGCTGAAAATGACAGAAAGTAGAAAATGTTCACATTTAAGAAGCTGAAAAGCATCAGAAAGTAGAAAATGTTCACATTTAAGAAGCTGAAAATGACAGAAAGTAGAAAATGTTCACATTTAAGAAGCTGAAAATGACAGAAAGTAGAAAATATTCAAATTTAAGAATCTGGAAAATTACAGAAAGTAGAAAATATTCACATATAAAAAGCTAAAAATGACAAAGTAGAAAATGTTCACATTTAAGAAGCTGAAAAATGACAGAAAACAGAAAATGTTCACAATTAATAAGGTGAAAATGACAGAAAGTAGAAAATGTTCACATTTAAGAAGCTGAAAAATGAGAGAAAGTAGAAAATGTTCACAATTAAGAAGCTGAAAAAAGGCAGAAAGTAGAAAATGTTCACATTTAAGAAGCTGAAAAATGACAGAAAGTAGAAAATGTTCACATTTTAGAAGCTGAAAAATGACAGAAAGTAGAAATGTTCACATTTAAAAAGCTGAAAATGACAGAAAGTAGAAAATGTTCACATTTGGGAAGCTGGAAAATGTCAGAAAGAAGAAAATATTCACGTTTAAGAAGCTGAAAAATGACAGAAAGTAGAAAATGTTCACATTTAAGAAGCTGAAAAGCGTCAGAAAGAAGAAAATGTTCACATTTAAGAAGCTGGAAAATGTCAGAAAGAAGAAAATGTTCACATTTAAGAAGCTGAAAAATTACAGAAAGTAGAAAATAATCACATTTGAAAACCTGGAAAATGTCAGAAAGTAGAAAATAATCACATTTGGGAAGCTGAAAAAAGACAGAAAGTAGAAAATGTTCACATTTGAGAAGCTGGAAAAAGACAGAAAGTTGAAAATCTTCACATTTAAGAAGCTTAAAAATGAAATAAAGTAGAAAATATTTACATTTAAGAAGTTGAAGAATTACAGAATGTAGAAAATAATCACATTTGAGAAGCTGGAAAATGTCAGAAAGTAGAAAATGTTCACATTTAAGAAGCTGAAGAATGACAGAAAATAGAACATTTACACATTTAATAAGCTGGAAAATGTCAGAGAGTAGAAAATGTTTACATTTGGGAAGCTGAAAATGACAGAAACTAGAAAATATTCACATTTAAGAAGCTGAAAAATGACAGAAGGCAGAAAATGTTCACATTTGGGAAGCTGAAAAATGACAGAAATTAGAAAATGTTTACATTTAAGAAGCTGAAAAGCATCAGAAAGTAGAAAATTTTCACATTTAAGAAGCTGAAAAATGTCAGAAAGTAGAAAATAGTCACATTTGAGTAACTGAAAAATGACAGAAAGTGGAAAATGTTCACATTTAAGAAGCTGAAAATGTCAGAAAGAAAGTAGAAAATGTTCACATCTGAGAAGCTGGAAAATGTCAGAAAGAAAGTAGAAAATGTTCACAACTAAGAAGCTGAAAAATAAGAGAAAGTAGAAAATGTTCACATTTGAGAAGCTGAAAAATGACAGAAAGTAGAAAATGTTCACCTTTAAGAAGCTGAAAAGCGTCAGAAAGTAGAAAATGTTCACATTTGAGAAGCTGAAAAATGTCAGAAAGTAGAAAATGTTTACATTTATGAAGCTTAAAAATGACAGAAAGTATAACATGTTCACATTTGAGAAGCTGAAAAATGACAGAAAGTAGAAAATGTTCACATTTAAGAAGCTGAAAAGCATCAGAAAGTAGAAAATGTTAACATTTAAGAAGCTGAAAAATGACAGAAAGTGAAAATGTTCACATTTAAGAAGTTGAAAAATGACAAAAAGTAGAAAATGTTCACATTTAAGAAGCTGAAGAATGACAGAAAATAGAACATTTACACATTTAATAAGCTGGAAAATGTCAGAGAGTAGAAAATGTTTACATTTGGGAAGCTGAAAATGACAGAAACTAGAAAATATTCACATTTAAGAAGCTGAAAAATGACAGAAGGCAGAAAATGTTCACATTTGGGAAGCTGAAAATGTCAGAAAGAAAGTAGAAAATGTTCACATCTGAGAAGCTGGAAAATGTCAGAAAGAAAGTAGAAAATGTTCACATTTAAGAAGCTGAAAAATAAGAGAAAGTAGAAAATGTTCACATTTGAGAAGCTGAAAAATGACAGAAAGTAGAAAATGTTCACATTTAAGAAGCTGAAAAGTGTCAGAAAGTAGAAAATGTTCACATTTGAGAAGCTGAAAAATGTCAGAAAGTAGAAAATGTTTACATTTATGAAGCTTAAAAATGACAGAAAGTAGAAAATGTTCACATTTCAGGAGCTGAAAAGCATCTGAAAGTAAAAAATGTTCACATTTAATAAGGAGAAAAATGTCAGAAAGTAGAAAATGTTCACATTTAAGAACCTGAAAAATTAAAGAAAGTAGAAAATAGTCACATTTGGGAAGCTGAAAATTACAGAAAGTAGAAGATATTCACATTTAAGAAGCTGAAAAATGACAGAAGGTAGAAAATGTTCACATTTTGGAAGCTGAAAAATGACAAAGTAGAAAATGTTCACCTTTAAGAAGCTGAAAAGCGTCAGAAAGTAGAAAATGTTCACATTTGAGAAGCTGAAAAATGTCAGAAAGTAGAAAATGTTTACATTTATGAAGCTTAAAAATGACAGAAAGTAGAAAATGTTCACATTTCAGGAGCTGAAAAGCATCTGAAAGTAAAAAATGTTCACATTTAATAAGGAGAAAAATGTCAGAAAGTAGAAAATGTTCACATTTAAGAAGCTGAAAAATTAAAGAAAGTAGAAAATAGTCACATTTGGGAAGCTGAAAATTACAGAAAGTAGAAGATATTCACATTTAAGAAGCTGAAAAATGACAGAAAGTAGAAAATGTTCACATTTTGGAAGCTGAAAAATGACAAAGTAGAAAATGTTCACCTTTAAGAAGCTGAAAAGCGTCAGAAAGTAGAAAATGTTCACATTTGAGAAGCTGAAAAATGTCAGAAAGTAGAAAATGTTTACATTTATGAAGCTTAAAAATGACAGAAAGTAGAAAATGTTCACATTTCAGGAGCTGAAAAGCATCTGAAAGTAAAAAATGTTCACATTTAATAAGGAGAAAAATGTCAGAAAGTAGAAAATAATGCTTAAGAAGCTGAAATGTCAGAAAAGTAGAAAAATGTTCATTGAGAAGCTGAAAATGTCAGAAAGTAGAAAAATGTTCATTCTAAGAAGCTGAAAAATGAGAGGAAGTAGAAAAATGCTCACATTTGAGAAGCTGGAAAAAGACAGAAAGTTGAAAATCTTCACATTTAAGAAGCTTAAAAATGAAATAAAGTAGAAAATATTTACATTTAAGAAGTTGAAGAATTACAGAATGTAGAAAATAATCACATTTGAGGAGCTGGAAAATGTCAGAAAGTAGAAAATGTTCACATTTAAGAAGCTGAAAAATGACAGAAAGTAGAAAATGTTCACATTTAAGAAGCTGAAAAATGACACAAAGTAGAAATGTTGACATTTAAAAAGCTGAAAATGACAGAAAGTAGAAAATGTTCACATTTGAGAAGCTGAAAATGACAGAAAGTAGAAAATATTCAAATTTAAGAATCTGGAAAATTACAGAAAGTAGAAAATGTTCACATTTAAGAAGCTGAAAAGCGTCAGAAAGAAGAAAAATGTTCACATTTAAGAAGCTGGAAAATGTCAGAAAGAAGAAAATGTTCACATTTAAGAAGCTGAAAATTACAGAAAGTAGAAAATAATCACTTTTGAGAAGCTGGAAAATGTCAGAAAGTAGAAAATAATCACATTTGAGAAGCTGGAAAATGTCAGAAAGTTGAAAATGTTCACATTTGAGAAGCTGGAAAAAGACAGAAAGTTGAAAATCTTCACATTTAAGAAGCTTAAAAATGAAATAAAGTAGAAAATATTTACATTTAAGAAGTTGAAGAATTACAGAATGTAGAAAATAATCACATTTGAGGAGCTGGAAAATGTCAGAAAGTAGAAAATGTTCACATTTAAGAAGCTGAAAAATGACAGAAAGTAGAAAATGTTCACATTTAAGAAGCTGAAAAATGACAGAAAGTAGAAAATGTTCACATTTAAAAAGCTGAAAATGACAGAAAGTAGAAAATGTTCACATTTGAGAAGCTGAAAATGTCAGAAAGTAGAAAATGTTCACATTTAAGAAGCTGAAAAAAGACAGAAAGTAGAAAATGTTTACATTTATGAAGCTTAAAAATGACAGAAAGTAGAAAATGTTTACATTTAAGAAGCTGAAAAGCATCTGAAAGTAAAAAATGTTCACATTTAATAAGGAGAAAAATGTCAGAAAGTAGAAAATGTTCACATTTAAGAAGCTGAAAAATGACAGAAAGTTGAGTATGTTCACATTTAAGAAGCTGAAAAATAACAGAAAGTAGAAAATGTTCACATTTAAGAAACTAAAAAATGACAGAAAGTAGAACATATTCACATTTAAGAAGCTGAAAATAACAGAGCGTAGAAAATATTCACATTTAAGAATCTGAAAAATTACAGAAAGTAGAAAATAATCACATTTGAGGAGCTGGAAAATGTGAGAAAGTAGAAAATGTTCACATTTGGGAAGCTGAAAAATGTCAGAAAGTAGAAAATGTTCACATTTAAGGAGCTGGAAAATGTCAGAAAGTATCTAATGTTCGTATTTAAGAAGCTGAAAAGCATCTGAAAGTAGAAAATGTTCACATTTAATAAGGTGAAAAATGAAAGAAAGTAGAAAATGTTCACATTTAAGAAGCTGAAAAGCGTCAGAAAGTAGAAAATGTTCACATTTTGGAAGCTGAAAAATGACAAAGTAGAAAATGTTCACCTTTAAGAAGCTGAAAAGCGTCAGAAAGTAGAAAATGTTCACATTTGAGAAGCTGAAAAATGTCAGAAAGTAGAAAATGTTTACATATATGAAGCTTAAAAAATGACAGAAAGTAGAAAATGTTTACATTTAAGAAGCTGAAAAGCGTCAGAAAGTAGAAAATGTTCACATTTAAGAAGGTGAAAAATGACAGAAAGTAGAAAATAGTCACATTTGAGAAACTGAAAAATGACAGAAAGTGGAAAATATTCACATTTAAGAAGCTGAAAAATGTCAGAAAGTATAACATGTTCACATTTGAGAAGCTGGAAAATGTCAGAAAGTAGAAAATGTTCACTTTTAAGAAGCTGAAAAATGACAGAAAGTTGAGTATGTTCACATTTAAGAAGCTGGCCCAGATAACTGAGGGTGGCGTCTGTAAAAGTCTGTGATGAGGTCAGGATCCACAATAAAGCTAGCAGGAACCCATGATCGTTCCTCTGGACCGTAGCCCTCCCAATCCACCAGGAACTGCCTGCCCCGGCCCCTGTTGCGCACAGCCAGCAGAGCCTTGACTGAGTAGACAGGGCCGCCGTCGACCATCTGGGGAGGGGGAGGGGGTGCGGCTGCGGGCACCATGAGGCTTTCCTTAACCGGTTTCACCCGGCTGACGTGGAAGGTGGGGTGGACTCTCATGGACCGGGGCAAACTCAGACGGACAGCGGAAGGGCCGATGACCTTGGACACTGGGAAAGGCCCCACGAACCGTGGAGCCAACTTCCTGGAGGCGACTTGGAGAGGCAAATCCCGCGTAGAGAGCCAGACCTTCTGGCCAGGCTTGTATACAGGAGCAGGTAGGCGCCTCCGATCAGCAGCCCTCTTCATGCGGTCCACACTGCGTAGGAGTGCCTTACGGGCGGCTGCCCAGATGCGGTGGCATCGCCGGACCATGGCATGGGCCGACGGGACGATGATCTCCTTTTCTGTCTCGGAGAAGACAGGGGGCTGGTAGCCGAAGACGCACTGGAATGGAGACATGCCAGTTGCCGAGGTGAGAAGAGAGTTGTGGGCATATTCCACCCACACCAGCTTCTTGCTCCAGGAAGCCGGATTCTGCGACACCAGGCATCGAAGACAGGTCTCTAACTCCTGGTTGAGACGTTCCGTCTGGCCGTTGGCTTCTGGGTGATAACCAGAGGTGAGGCTGACGGTGGCTCCGATGAGCTTGCAGAACTCTTTCCAGAACCTGGATATGAACTGGGGCCCCCGGTATGAAACAATGTCTTTGGGAAAACCATGAATACGAAATACTTGAGTCATCATAATCTCTGCCGTTCTTTTGGCAGATGGAAGCTTGGGTAATGCTATGAAATGAGTCATTTTAGAAAACCTGTCTACCACTGTGAGCACAGTGGTGTTTCCTTCAGAGACCGGGAGCACCGTGACGAAGTCGAGTGAGATCTCAGCCCATGGACGAGTGGGAACAGGGAGTGGCTGCAGCAACCCCATCTGCGCTCTGGAGGAGGTCTTGTTGCGGGCACAGATGGAACACGCCTCCACATACTCCCAAACCTCCCTCTCCATGGAGGGCCACCAAAACCTCTGGGAAATGACGTACATGGTCCTCTTAACTCCTGGATGGCAGGTGAGCAGTCCGGTGTGAGCCCAATGGATCACCTGTGGACGCATAACAACAGGGACAAACAAGCGATTCTCCGGACAACCACTAGGTGTCGGATTCTCACCATTAGCCTGCTTCACCTGAGATTCTATCTGCCAACTCACCGCTCCTACCACACGGTTCAGTGGTAGGATGGGCTCCGGTTCCTTGGCAGTAGGCTCGGGGTCAAACAGACGGGACAAGGCATCGGGCTTGGTGTTCTGGGACCCCGGCCTATAAGACAAAACAAAGTTTTTCACTGCTAATAACTCACGGTTCCCAACATCGTAGTTTCTCTCTGCTGGCGAGAGTTTATGAGACAGGAAGGCGCAGGGATGAAGCTTGTTGTCCTTCTCAGAGTGCTGGGAGAGTACTGCCCCCACTCCATTATTGGAGGCATCCACCTCCACCACAAACTGCCGGCTGGGATCAGGAACTGTGAGAATGGGGGCAGTAGTGAATCGCACATTGAGCTGCTGGAAGGCCTCCTCAGCTTGAGGGGACCACAAAAAGGGAGACTGAGGAGAGGTAAGTGCATGTAGAGGTGCAGCTGTGGCACTGAAGTTTCGGATAAACCTCCTGTAAAAGTTAGCAAATCCTAAGAATTGTTGAACCTTTTTGCGGCTATCAGGTGTTGGCCACTGAGCCACAGCGCTAACTTTAGCCGGATCCATTTGCACCTTTCCAGGGGCTATGATAAAGCCAAGGAAAGATACAGTGTCGGCATGGAATTCGCTCTTTTCTGTCTTGACATATAATTGGTTCTCCAGCAGTCGCTGGAGAACCTGCCGTACATGATGCACATGAGAGTCTAAATCTGGGGAGAAGATCAATATGTCATCTAAATACACGAACACAAAGTGGTTCAGGAAGTCTCTCAGTACATCGTTGATCATTGCTTGGAAGACAGCAGGAGCATTGGTCAACCCAAACGGCATGACTAGGTACTCGTAATGACCACTAGGAGTGTTAAAGCCTGTTTTCCATTCATCCCCCTCTCTGATCCTAACCAGATGATAGGCGTTTCTGAGGTCTAATTTAGTGAAAACCTTAGCTTGCTGAAGCTGATCAAAAGCTGATGACATTAGTGGCAGAGGGTACCGATTCTTAACAGTTATGTCATTAAGTGGTGCATAGTCTATACATGGTCGGAGTGTCCCATCTTTCTTTCCCACAAAAAAGAACCCTGCCCCCGCTGGAGATGAAGAGGGGCGGATAAGACCAGCCTTTAACGAGGACTCAATATACTCGGTCATAGCCTTCTTTTCGGGGCCAGAGATGGAATATAGTCTACCCTTAGGAATAGGGGACCCCGGGATCAAATCAATGGGGCAATCATAAGGCCTGTGGGGAGGAAGGGAGGTTGCCTTCTTTTTACTAAATACCTCACTCAACTCGTGGTAACATCTTGGGACTGAAGTCAGGTCAGGAGTTTCAGAGTCTGTGACATGAACAGAGGCAATGTTATCACTAGTTTTCACATTATGACAAGACTTTAAACACTTGGTTTTACATTCTTCTGCCCAGTTCAAGACCCTCCCAGTACTCCAGTCAATGTGCGGGTTATGTTTCTTCAGCCAGGGAAAACCCAAAATGAGAGGATACTGGGCAGAGTTATATAAATGAAATTGCATAAGTTCATAGTGGTTATCAATGATAACTGTGAGCAGTTCAGTCTTGTGCGTCACTCGAAAAATCAGACTGCCATCGAGAGCGCTGGCCTCTATAGGCTGAGATAATTGTTCTGTTTTTAGCTTGAGTCTCATGGCAAAATCCCAGTCCATGAGACTTTCATCAGCCCCCGAGTCAATGAGAGTCTCCAAACTAAGTGTGGTGTTGTGATGCCTCACCTTAGTCTGGGTTAAAGCTCGAGGAGGGAATTCCGTGGAGGAGAAACGTCTCCCCAGTACCCCCCTGTCGACTGGTGAGCCTGTGCCTTTTGCCGGACACGCTGCTAGCAGATGCCCTTGCTGTCCGCAATAGAAGCACCTGCCTTCCTGCAGGCGACGACGGCGCTCCTCTGTGGACAGTTTGGTTCGCCCCAACTGCATGGGCTCCTCCACCTCCTCGGATGGCCTCTCCCTCCGGGTAATGGGTGATGGAGCACGTGAGGAGCTCCGCCAACTGGGTGTAGTGACAGCAGCGCGACCCTGATGACGACCAGCTGCAGAGGCCATTCGGCTTCGTTGTAGCTCCTGTAAGCGGTTGTCTGTTCTTATGGCCAGAGTCATTACTGAGTCTAGATCAGAAGGCAAATCTAGGGGCACTAACAAGTCTTGAATTTGATCTGAAAGTCCCTTGAGAAAAACATCATACAGGGCCGTGGCATTCCATCCGCTATCCGTGGCTAGGGTGCGAAAGCGGATAGCATAGTCACAAACAGAGTCTCTATTTTGTTTGATGTTGCTCAACTCACGTGCTTTCTCTCGGTCGGATGAGAGGGGATCGAAAGCCTTCCGCAGAGCTTGTTTAAACTCCTTGAGGGATCCGCAGATCATTGAATCCCGAGACCATTCAGCCGTAGCCCATGCCCTCGCCCTCCCGGTGAGGTGGGAGATCATGAATGCCACCTTCGATCGTTCCGTAGGAAAGGCTGAGGGCAAGTGTTCATAATGCATATCACAGTCCACAATAAACGCCCGACATCCTCCTGACTCACCAGAAAACTTTTCTGGGGGGGAAAGGCGAAGAGGCGTGGCATGGGGAGCTGAGATCAATGAAGCTCTGGTATCCGCCGGAGATGGTGTGGTCATGGTGTCTGAGGGAGAGGGATCCCTTGTGAGATGAGCAAGGACTTGATGTACTTGGTTTGCCAGGAGGTTAACTTGGGCTGTCATAGAGGCTTTGAACTCCTCCTGACTTTTAGCCATCCCCTTCACACCACTGTGCAGAGAGGCCATGTGCTCCTCCTGCTGAGTCAGGCGGGTGTTCTGGGAGCGAACGGCCGCTGTCAGTTGTTCTGAGTTGGCTGGGTTCATGCTGGTCAGTTCGTAATGTCACAACCGAACAAGGACTTGAACCCAATAGCACGACTCAGAGACAACTTCCAAAAATATTCCAATTTATTGGACAAAGTAACAAATAAAAATCACTCTCAAAAGGAGGAAAAGTATCAACAGAAAATCACTCTATCGAGGAATCACTAGATAAGCAAAAGGCAAAAGTAACAAATTATAATCACTCACTGGGAGGAGACAAAAGGTTTGGGCAAGGTGCCAAATCAAAATCACTCTTCTGAAAGACCTAGTCTTACCCTATCATCCTAATAGACCACTTAGGTCACAAAATACAGGTTTACTTGTGGTTCCCAGAGTCTGTAAGAGGAGAATGGGAGGCAGAGCCTTTAGCTACCAGGCTCCTCTCCTGTGGAACCAGCTTCCAATGATAGTTCGGGAGGCGGACACTCTCTCTGTATTTAAAGTTAAACTTAAAACTTTCCTTTTTGATAAAGCTTATAGTTAGAGCTGGTTCAGGGAAACCTAAACCATCTCTTAGTTATGCTGCTATAGAACTAAACTGCTGGGGGATTTTCCGGTGGTACACGCACATTCACTCTCTCACACTCAGCATTTAATTATGACTTTTTATATGTCATTAACATTGTCTCTTTCTCTCCCTAGTTTGTGTCCTTCCTTCCTTCCCTCTCTCTCTCTCTCTCTCTCTCCGTATTCTCATCATGCAGGTTGAAGGATCAAGATCCAGTTTCCGAGGCTACGCTCATCGTCACCATTATTATTATTTTGTAAATTAAAAAGTCGATATCAGTAACTGTATAAACTTGTAACCTGATACAGTTGTTGTGTATCTGCTGCTGGTCTCCCTCTCTCTCTTCTGTCTCTCCCTCTTGTCCTTTCTCTCCCCCCATTTTCTGTCCCCCACCTCTCCACTATCCCCCATTTTTCCTTTCACCCCAACCGGTCGAGGCAGATGACCGCACATCTCTGAGCCTGGTTCTGTCAGAGATTTCTTCCTGTTAAGAGGGAGTTTTTTCTCTCCACTGATGCCTAGTGCTTGCTCATTGTGTGAACTGTTGGGGGTCTCTGCTCTCTTTGATGTTGTCTATGTACAGTGCCTTGAGATCATGTATGTTATGATTTGGCGCTATACAAATAAAATTGAATTGAATTGAATTGAATTGAATCTTCACGAGGAAAAAACTCTGATGGCTCAAAAAGGGACAAAACAAAGTAGCAACTAAGAAAAGCAAAAACCTTACAAACAATTGGCGTGGATTCTCTGGCATGACAGACAAGACGAACTGACGCAGGGCAGAGGGAAGCACAGGCTATATGTAACTCAAAGTAAATGGGGAACAGGTGGAAACAATCAGGGCGGGGAAGATAATCAGACTGGCGGGAAAACTACAGGGGAAGGGCAAGTTATCTGAAACAAGAGGAAAGAGAGATGTCAAAATAAAACAGGAAGTCACAAAACAAATAGAAGGCAAAACTAAACATAACTTAACACAACTTTCTGGATATGACACATATATTAACTAGTTTTCATGGTCACATATATATGTTAGTTATGGAGGTCTACTTACATATATTAACTTGTTTTCATGGTCACATATATGTGAGTTATGGAGGTCTACTTACATATATTAACTTGTTTTCATGGTCACACATATATGTTAGTTATGGAGGTCTACTTACATATATTAACTTGTTTTCATGGTCACACATATATGTTAGTTATGGAGGTCTACTTACATATATTAACTTGTTTTCATGGTCACATATATGTTAGTTATGGAGGTCTACTTACATATATTAACTTGTTTTCATGGTCACATATATGTTAGTTTATGGAGGTCTACTTACATATATTAACTTGTTTTCATGGTCACATATATGTTAGTTATGGAGGTCTACTTACATATATTAACTTGTTTTCATGGTCACATATATGTTAGTTATGGAGGTCTACTTACATATATTAACTTGTTTTCATGGTCACATATATATGTTAGTTATGGAGGTCTACTTACATATATTAACTTGTTTTCATGGTCACATATATGTTAGTTATGGAGGTCTACTTACATATATTAACTTGTTTTCATGGTCACATATATGTTAGTTATGGAGGTCTACTTACATATATTAACTTGTTTTCATGGTCACATATATATGTTAGTTATGGAGGTCTACTTACATATATTAACTTGTTTTCATGGTCACATATATATGTTAGTTATGGAGGTCTACTTACATATATTAACTTGTTTTCATGGTCACACATATGTTAGTTATGGAGGTCTACTTACATATATTAACTTGTTTTCATGGTTACACATATATGTTAGTTATGGAGGTCTACTTACATATATTAACTTGTTTTCATGGTCACATATATATTAGTTATGGAAGTCTACTTACATATATTAACGTGTTTTCATGGTCACACATATATGTTAGTTATGGAGGTCTACTTACATATATTAACTGGTTTTCATGATTAAAAACCTCCTAATTGCTGCAAACGAACCAAAACCACACCCCCAGAACGTGGACTGTGTTTGATTGGCCAGGTACCTGGAAGTGACGTAATAGATAGGCCAGCTCTCAGATACACAGCTCTCCCTCTGGCACGGTGGATGCTCTGCATCTCAGCAGCTACAACAAGAGTAGTTCTTCTTCTTCTGCGGTTCAATGTACGGATGTGCCCGGACTAGTGCCCGCACCAGGAGGCGCTACGGTGGTGAGAGGAGTGGTGAGGTATACTGATGACGACATCAAATTAAGGAAGTGCCGATGTGCTTCGCAGAGCCCAGGAAAACAATACAACACTATTTTCTCAGCAGTGGCTGAACTGTTTGTTCTGAAACTTTAGGGTTTCATAAACGAGGTAATGACGCAGATACACACACAAACGCAGCGTTAACTGGAGCTTCCGGTCTATGTGGGCTTTAACTGACATAACTCATCATTAACTGACATGTGTCAGCATTAACTGGCACGAGTCAGTGACTCGTTCAAATTTGTATTCATATACAAATATAAATTGTAGCACTTTGGGCTGCAGTTACAGACGTCACAGATTAATTTGGGATTAGGGAAGAACCTGTGTGTGACTGACTGTTTCCTCATGATAAAAAAAAGCCCAAACATTCAGAAGTGGGAAGAAGCACAGTGAGACACTGAGTCACACACACACACACAGACACACACACAGTCACATCATGGACGCTGGTCTGACCTGCAGGACCAGGACCAGGATTCTGTATCTGCTGTTCTTTGCTGTTGCAGGTGAGATGATTTATCTCATGTGATTTGTGTACAACAAAAGGATCACATGTTCACTGCTACACTTAACGGAATCAGATTATGATTCATTTGGATTATGAGGAACAGAGAAAGGTAAAGTCCGGTGTAAACCTCAGAAATATCACTGAACCAGGTTTCTTACATGTTTCAGCCTGAGATACGTTCAGATTTCACAGATTATACGACAACGTCTGTTTGTAATCAGATTACAGAACATTCACTGACAGTTAGGTGATCCGATTAGAATCATAATCACATGTTCAGATAATCCAATTACAGCCTTAAAACCATGTTAATGTAAACAGATTACAATCATAAACATGTGTTCAGATAATCAGATTACAACCATACACACATGGTCAGATAATCAGATTACAACCATACACACATGATCAGATATCAGATTACAACAATACACGTGGTCAGATAATCAGATTACAACGATACACACATGATCAGATATCAGATTACAACAATACACACGGTCAGATAATCAGATTACAATCACAAACACGTTCAGGTAATCAGATTATAACCATAAACACATGGTCAGGTAATCAGATTACATCACTTATCTCCTCTCAGTTTTCACGAGATCGTGTTTTGCAAACAACAATGTTTTCACGTCTCCTCGTCGTCCGACCTGACTCGTCCTGAGGTCACCTGACTCAAACCCCTCCCCTCTCCCTCCCGCAGGCCTCAGCTCCGGGGATGACGGCTGGTCCATAAACGTGCAGCCGGAGGTTCGAGCAATGGACGGTTACCCAGTGGTGCTGCCCTGCACCTTCAGCCACCCGCAGCACTCCCAGCATGCCTCGCTGCAGGTGCTGTGGCGTCTGGGCCACGGGCCGAGCGCCACTGTTCTGTTCCGATGCACCTGCCGCGCCGGGGCCCCCACGTGCGAGCCGGGGCCCCAGCAGGACCAGCGCTACCGGCTGGAGGGAAACCCTCGAGAACACGACCTGTCGCTGCGCATCAACAGCGCCACCCTGCAGGACAGCGGGCGCTACTTCTGCAGGGTGGAGGTCCAGGGACGAGAACACGTCAGCTTTGAGGACAAGATGGGGACAAGACTCAGAGTGGAGGGTAAGATGATGTGCTACGACTTTTCTAAGCATTTTAAGTAACCATGGTGACAAAAAAAATACAAATCATTTCCACATACACACAAATGAAAAACAGGTGGAAAAACCATCAGAACGCAGCCCTCTTTGGAGCCTCACAGTGTCGTCAAACTTTAACGTAGAGGCGTGGTTCAAACTTTAAACTTCTCACAAGACTGGAGACTTTTCTCACCTCACTCAAAGTTTTCATACATATTAAGATTTTTAAACAATCACAAATTAAGTTTTGCACTTTTTTATTGGACGTTTTCAGATTTTATAATGAGTGTGTGTTGCGTTGTTAGAGTGGTGACGTCACTCACTCATTTCCTGGTAACATATTTGAATGTTTACTCAAGTTTTACTTTAAAGTAATTCATACAAACCTGCTGCTAACATCAGATAAACTTTGTCTTAATTAATGGCCTTTTCCTGATTATACTCAGCATTATTTGTGTGTGTGTGTGTGTCGCAGCGCCTCCAAAGATCCTGGCTCTGTCAGTAGAGGGCAGCATTGAGTCCGGGTACACGGCTCTGTGCAGGGTTCAGGGTTCACCGCTGCCGGACGTCCAGTGGCTCGGCCCAGATGACCTCCTGCAGGGGTCGCTGCTCGGCCCGCCGGTCCACCCGCTGGGTCAGGGCGCCGCCACTCACTACCACACCGTGAGTCAGCTGAGAGACGTGGAGGCGGGGCAACAGTACACCTGCAGCGCCTCCAACCCTCTGGGCAAAGAGCAGGCCACACTGTATGTCCTGACCCCGCGACCCCCGCCATCCGTGGGCGGGGCATCACCCACTCTCCTTCTGCTCCTGTCTGTGTCTGTGGGGGCAAAGGTCGTCCTGCTGGTGGGGATGGGGGTGTGGTTGGTGCAGGGCAGAACTCTGCAGGGAGTCAGCTGCTGGAGGAAGTGACATCACTGTCACTGTGTTCAAATGTTGCTGATTTTTAAAAGTCTGCTTGTATGAACGACTGACACATTTTCACTGTAAGGTGAGGCTGACATAGATTTGATGAATTTAGCAGCTAAAATCACAGTGTGAGCCTCTGTGTTAGTGTGACTGTGTCAGTTCCTCATATATCACAAATCTATCCCTCCATGTTTATTTATATTCTGTTTGATTTTTTTCAAATGTGATGAATTATAACAACATTATTATTACAATAAAAATGTGTTGATGTCTTGGAAACTGTGCTTGTTATCTATTGTTGTCTATCTTCACACCTGGGAACACCTGGGAACACCAGGATGCCTCTGGAGGAGCTGGGTCGAGGACAGTCTGGGCTGATGTCCTCCACAAAGACAACTGAATGGAATGGAACATGTTGTGTTGTTTATATACTTCTGTTATAAATGTCTCTGGATGTGAACAGCGCCACCTACTGCCAAAATGACGTCGCCTCATGTCCAACAAATCACAAACAGCTGAAAGTGACAAACGCTCAGTGGTGTCATTTTACGACAAGTAACAACCTCAACCAATACAAAATACAATACAACACAAAAGGAATAAAAGCATCAACAACATGTTAATAAAGGAATAAAAATATCAAAAACATCTCCATTAAGGAATAAAAACATCAAAAACATCATTAATAAAGGAATACAACATCAAAAGGGCAGCCTGTGGCCAAGTGAAAAGAGAACTTGGCTTGTAACTGGAAGGTCGCCAGTTCTAGTCCTCACCAGGTCAAAAGGGCTGGGGCACCTGAGCAAGGTACCCAACCTCCATTGCTCCTTGGGCGCTACTCAGTGTGGCAGCCCACTGCTCCTAATTCTAGGATGGGTCAAATGCAGATAAACAATTTATATGTATAAAAACATCTTAATAAAGGAATTAAAATATCAAAAACGTGTTAATAGAGGAATGAAAACATCAAATACATCTTCATTAAGGAATTAAAAACATCGGTAAACATCTTATTAAAGGAATAAAAACATCAAAAACATGTTAATAAAGGAATAAAAACATCACAAACATGTTCACAACGGAATAAAAACATCAAAAACATCTTCATTAAGGAATAAAAACATCAACAACATCTAAAAGGAATAAAAACATCAAAGCAGAGACCAAGAGGAAACATCAAAGAACCTTACTGTTACCATTTCATCATCAGAGCGGTGCATGTGATGCACTGATGAGAGCTGAAGGGGCGGGGCCTGGCACATATAGCTAAAACAGGTGCTGGTTATTTTAAAATCAGTGAAAAGAATCAATAAAAGACGTGTGACGATTTCATAGTTTTAATAATCATGTGATCACACATTAAAGGGACAATTGCAGAATATTAAGTTAGGTATGTGTTAAAAACAGCTTACTGCACTGAGAGCGCCCCCTGCTGCTGAGACTCAGGCGCTCTGAGTGAAAACAGTCTTCGTGTCTCAGTCTACGATATCTACAGCACATGTTCACATCTTTATCTCACTGTGAGACTTTTCCAACAGGAAACTGAAGTTTGTAAACCACTCACTCTCCCAAACCAAAGTCCATCGAGAAAATCAGTGATTTTAACATCACCCTTTGTTCAGATTTAGCTCAGTGACACAAAGTGACCACACGAGGCAGCAGAGGACCAGCAGCTCCTGTGTCCCCGCCAGCTAAAATCACTGATGGGTTAAGGTTAGCACTTAGGGTTATTAGAGTTATTATGATTAACAGTTACCAGAATGTAAAGATTATGTTTCTAAATGCTTTTGCACAAACCTCACAGCTACATGACTACCACAGGTCACATGACATCACTCATCACATGACTGACGCTGTGCCGGACTGTACCACTACAGAGGGAAGAGGAGGGGCCTCCTGTAGCAGACAGGACGTGCAGCCATGCAGCAGTCGTCGTCCCTCCACCCAAAGTCCTTGCCGCTCTTCAGACTCATAATGGCGCACTGACCGTCGTTCATGGTGCCGGGTTCTCCGTCGTCCCAGTTGACGCCTCCGACGTCCTCGCCGTTGAGCCAGTACCACTCGCCGTTGTGGGAGCTACGGCGCAGGCCGATCCACACGTCCTCCTCACTGCCGTTCTTGGCTTTTTCTATCTCTGAGTAGATGTGTGTGATGTTTTCAGAGCTGGAGAGACTGACCAGCTCCAGGTCTCTGTCCCGGCAGAACTTCACCGACTCACGCCAACCGGCCGCCACGTCTCCTATTAACAAGACCTCTGGAATCACGACGCAACCTCTGAAATCTGAGGGTCACAGGACAACACATTTAATCTGTAATCTGGATTATGCATAACAATACGTCCTCTGAATGAATGAATGTGAGAGCAAATGGATGTGAGAGTGAATGGTTGAATGTGAGAGTGAATAAATGAATGTGAGAGTGGATGAATAATGTGAGAGTAAATGGTTGAATGTAAGAGGGAATGAAGGAATGTGAGAGTGAATGGTTGAATGTGAGTGAATGAATGAATGAGTGAATGAATGTGAGAGTGAATGGTTGAATGTGACAGTGAGTGAAGGAATGTGAGAGTGAATGGTTAAATGTGAGAGTGAGTGAATGAATGAATGTGAGAGTGAATGAATGCATGTGAGAGTGGGTGAATGAATGTGAAAGTGGATGGTTGAATGTGAGAGTTAATGGTTGAATGTGACAGTGAATAAATGAATGTGAGTGAATGAATGAATGATTGTGAGAGTGAATTAAGGAATGTGAGAGTGAATGGTTGTATATGAGAGTGAGTGAATGAATGAATGTGAGAGTGAATGGCTGAATGTGAGTGGTGAATGAATGTGAGAGTGGATGGTTGAATGTGAGAGTGAATGGTTGAATGTGAGAGTGAACTAATGAATGTGAGAGTGAATGGATGAATGTGAGAGTGAATGGTTGAATGTGAGAGTGAATGGTTAATGTGAGAGTGAGTGAATGAATGAATGTGAGAATGAATGGAATGAATGTGAGAGTGGTTGAATGAATGTGAGAGTGGATGGTTGAATGTGAGAGTGAATGGTTGAATGTAAGCGTGAATAAATGAATGTGAGAGTGAATGGTTGAATGTAAGAGGAATGAAGGAATGTGAGAGTGAATGGTTAAATGTGAGAGTGAGTGAATGAATGAATGTGAGAGTGGATGGTTGAATGTGAGAGTGAATGGTTGAATGTGAGAGTGGGTGAATTAATGTGAGTGGATGGTTGAATGTGAGTGAATGGTTGAATGTGAGAGTGAACTAATGAATGTGAGAGTGGATGAATGTGAGAGTGAATGGTTGAATGTGAGGTGAATGGTTGAATGTGAGAGTGAGTGAATGAATGAATGTGAGAATGAATGAATGAATGTGAGAGTGGTTGAATGAATGTGAGAGTGGATGGTTGAATGTGAGAGTGAATGGCTGAATGTAAGCGTGAATAAATGAATGTGAGAGTGAATGGTTGAATGTAAAGAGGGAAGAATGTGAGAGTGAATGGTTAAATGTGAAGTGAGTGAATGAATGAATGTGAGTGAATGAATGAATGTGAGAGTGGATGGTTGAATGTGAGTGAATGGTTGAATGTGAGAGTGAGTGAATGAATGAATGTGAGAGTGGATGGTTGAATGTGAGAGTGAATGGATGAATGGGAGAGTGAGTGAATGAATGAATGAGATTGGGTGAATGAATGTGAGTGGATGGTTGAATGTGAGAGTGAATGGCTGAATGTGGCGAATAAATGATGTGAGGAATGAATGAATGTGAGAGTGAATGAATGAATGATTGTGAAAGTGAATGAATGAACGTGAAGAGTGAATGAAGGAATGTGAGAGTGAATGGTTGTATATGAGAGTGAGTGAATGAATGAATGTGAGAGTGAATGAATGAATGATTGTGAAAGTGAATGAATGAACGTAAGAGTGAATGAAGGAATGTGAGAGTGAATGGTTGTATATGAGAGTGAGAGAATGAAGGAATGTGAGAGTGAATGGTTGAACGTGAGAGTGAATGGTTGAAAGTGAGAGTGAGTGAATGAATGTGAGAGTGAATGGTTGAATTTGAGCGTGAATGAATGAATGTGAGCGTGAATGGTTGAATGTAAGAGTGAATGAATGAATGTGAGAGTGAATAGTTGAATGAGACCCTCATGTGGAGCACAAAGTCATGGACCAGGACATACTTGATGTGAGACAGTAGAAGTTTGATTGACAGTGTTGGGTTCTGACCTGGGCTGGTGCTGATGGCGGCTGCTGGATTACCATACGGAACGTCGCTTTTGCTCCCTAAAAAGTAGACGGCCATGTTGGCGTACGTGTGCCACACGACGTGCTTCCCTGGCTCCACAACGACCTCTGTTGACATGTAATTGGTTCCTTGCAGCTTCTGCCAGCCCGGACTCTGCAGAGGAGCGTCTCCAATTCGAACCCCATCTGTGAAATCCTTGTGGATCACAATCACAATGGAGTTCTCCATCAAACTGATGCCATTGACCACAAAGCAGGAGGCAAAGTCCGTCTCTGGGATCAGGTTGAGGAGTAAACCCGGGCGGTAGAGGATGGCTGCACCGCTCGTCTCCAGCACTGGAGAGGTTGGGTCATAGTCCACTAATAAGGAGGAACTCACAAGAATCAATGTGTTGCTTGTTCTACTGGCCAGAGCCGGAGGAATGAAGAACCTCAGGGTGTGGTTTTTGGCAGGCAACAGCGTGCTCTGCAGAAGTCCACATGTGCAGCTGCTTCTCAGAACACAAGCGTGAGAGAGAAGGACGGCCACTGGATGGTCAGTGTGCACTTCTTTTAGTTTGTCCTCCTTTTTGACCAGGATCTGAGCCACCTGCTGCGGCTGAAGTGAGAATTCTTGGGGGTTTTGTCCGACCACGGACACTGTAGTCGGTCGGTCGCCACTGATGATGACCAGCTTAAATGGTCTTCTCTCAGTCACAGCCAGTGAGGTGTCTACTGTGGCTCCTGTGATGTTGGGCAGAGGTGGGATCAGGTACCTGGTGCTCAGTTTGTCTGTGGGTATGACCAGAGCTGTCTGCACACTGTTGTCTTTCAAGGTGATGGCGTTGACCACGATGTCCTTGTTGCTGAGGACGACCACAGCTTCGTTAGACATGTTTGTTTTCTTGAGTTCCAGTGAGACATCAATGAAGACGTTCCTGGTCTCTCCAGCTGTCAGTGTCTCCAGCCAGAATAACTGATTGTGCGTCTTGATCTGGACCTTTGTCTGGTCGTACAGGGTGGTGACTTCGATGCTGTTAAACGGCAGAATGGGATGATAATAGGCGATATTCTCCGGAAACGCAACAATGAATTTTGTACCAATGTTGTTCTTCTGTTGATCGGTAGAAAAGTCTGAAAAAATAAAAACAGAAACTGTAGGAACATCTTTACCTGGTTCATCTTATTCCCATCTTTTACTGCTGCTGCTAACTGACCCTGACCTACAGTGGTCTGAAAGTGCAAACCATTATTACAAATCCTGAAAACACTTTTACAAATCCCAAAACAAATTAACAAAAGTTGAATGGCCGCTTGCAGCATTTGGTATATTTCCTTTATTTTTTTTCAGGATTTGTAAAAGTGTTCCAGGATTTGTAAAAGTGTTTTCAGGATTTGTAAAAGTGTTCCAGGATTTGTAAAAGTGTTTTCAGGATTTGTAAAAAGTGTTTAAAAGTGTTTTCGGATTTGTAAATGTGTTTTCAGGATTTGTAAAAGTGTTTCAGGATTTGAAAGTGTTTCAGGATTTGTAAAGTGTTCAGGATTTGTAAAAGTGTTTCAGGATTTGTAAAAGTGTTTTCAGGATTTGTAAAAGTGTTTCAGGATTTGTGAAAGTCTTTTCAGGATTTGTAAAAGTGTTCCATGATTTGTAAAAGTGTTCCAGGATTTGTAAAAGTGTTTCAGGATTTGTAAAAGTGTTTCAGGATTTGTAAAGTTTTTCAGGATTTGTAAAAGTGTTTCAGGATTTGTGAAAGTCTTTTCAGGATTTGTAAAAGTGTTCCAGGATTTGAAAGTCTTTCAGGATTTGTAAAAGTGGATTTGTAAAAGTGTTTCAGGATTTGTGAAAGTATTTTCAGGATTTGTAAAAGTGTTCCAGGATTTGTGAAAGCCTTTCAGGATTTGTAAAAGTGTTTTCATGATTTGTAAAAGTGTTTCAGGATTTGTAAAAGTGTTTTCAGGATTTGTTAAAGTGTTCCAGGATTTGTAAAAGTGTTTTCAGGATTTGTTAAAGTGTTCCAGGATTTGTAAAAGTGTTTTCAGGATTTGTAAAAGTGTTCCAGGATTTGTAAAAGTGTTTTCAGGATTTGTAAAAGTGTTCCAGAATTTGTAAAAGTGTTTTCAGGATTCGTAAAAGTGTTCCAGGAAAAGTGTTCCAGGATTTGTAAAAGTGTTTTCAGGATTTGTAAAAGTGTTTTCAGGATTTGTAAAAGTGTTTCAGGATTTGTGAAAGTGTTTTCAGGATTTGTAAAAGTGTTCCATGATTTGCAAAAGTGTTTCAGGATTTGTAAAAGTGTTCCAGGATTTGTAAAAGTGTTTTCAGGATTTGTAAAAGTGTTCCATGATTTGTAAAAGTGTTTTCAGGATTTGTAAAAGTGTTCCAGGATTTGTAAAAGTGTTTCAGGATTTGTAAAAGTGTTTTCAGGATTTGTAAAAGTCTTTTCAGGATTTGTAAAGTGTTCAGGATTTGTAAAAGTGTTTACAGGATTTGTAAAAGTGTTTGATTTTGAAAGTCTTTTCAGGATTTGTAAAAGTGTTCCAAGATTTGTGAAAGCCTTTTCAGGATTTGTAAAAGTGTTTTCAGGATTTGTAAAAGTGTTCCAGGATTTGTAAAGTGTTCAGGATTTGTAAAAGTGTTTTCAGGATTTGTAAAAGTGTTTTCAGTGTTCAGATTTGTAAAGTGTTTCAGGATTTGTAAAAGTGTTTTCAGGATTTGTAAAGGATTTGTAAAAGTGTTTTCAGGATTTGTAAAAGTGTTCCATGATTTGTAAAAGTGTTCCCATTTTCCTAAAAGTGTTTGATTTGTAAAAGTGTGGAAAAGTGATTTTCAGGATTTGTAAAGTGTTCAGGATTTGTAAAAAGTGTTTCAGGATTTGTAAAAGTGTTTGATTTTGAAAGTCTTTTCAGGATTTGTAAAAGTGTTCCAGGATTTGTGAAAGTCTTTTCAGGATTTGTAAAAGTGTTGCAGGATTTGTAAAAGTGTTCCAGGATTTGTGAAAGCCTTTTCATGATTTGTAAAAGTGTTTTCAGGATTTGTAAAAGTGTTTCAGGATTTGTAAAAGTGTTTTCAGGATTTGTAAAAGACAGTCAGTCATCATCTACCTCTTTATCTTCCACCAGAGGAATCTCAGCTACATCGGGCGATAGGCGGGGTACACCCTGGACAGTTCGCCAGTCCATCGCAGGGCCTAACACACACACACACACACACACACACAGATAGAGACAAACAACCACTCACTCTCACAGTCAATTTTGCATGTTTTTGGACTGTGGGAGGAAGCCGGAGAACCCGGAGAGAACCCACCCACACACAGGGAGAACATGCATTCCAGGCAAGAGTGCTAACCACTACACCACCGTGTGGCCCTATTTGTAAACGTGTTTTCAGGATTTGTAAAAGTGCTCCGGGATTTGTAAAAGTGTTTTCAGGATTTGTAAAAACGCTTCAGGATTTGTAAACGTGTTGTTATAATGGTTTGCACTTCTAGTCCACAGTACTGACCTGTTGCTTCCTGCTACAGTTGTGTGTGTGTTTATGTCAGAGTGAGGTGTGGTCACCAGAGTCCTGAGCCATCACCGTCAATGTTGCCGTCGGCGACAGCAGGAAGAGAAGCAGCACAGGAAACATGGCGACACCACAATGACCTGAAACGAGTCCTCACAACCTGGAAACACCTGGAAACAAGTTTTACTTCGACTCGTCATTAGTTAAAAGTATCACGTTGTCAAGTGGAGCGCCCCCTACAGTTGTAATTCTAACTTAGCTTTGAGTATGAACAGTTTCACTGTTATTGTAACACATTTACACTGACCCCTAGTGGTGTCAGTGCACATGCTGCTTTAAACACACGATAACATCGAAACGAATCAAATGATTTTACTCTAAAACTCTAAATATTAAATCAGAGAAATTCAAAGTGAGACAAATAAAGAAAAACACTAGTAAACACAAGTGAAGAAAACAAATAAAAATACCTTATTTTACACTGAATAAAAAACCCTGATGGAACCAATTATCAATATTAAATATGAAGAAAATAAATAAATGACCATTAGAAACAGAAACACGAGGGAATTTACAAAAGAGAAGCAGGAAGTTTGATTTAAGAAAACACACACTGGTGTGATGATGACCTCTGACCTGCTGCAAATCTTCAAATAAAACTTATATTTTTCTTCTTTAAAGTAAAAAAAAAATCAGTCACACCTGCTCGTCCGTCCTCGTCCTCCCCGCCGTCTCCTTCAGTCCTGAAATGAAAAGACATTTGTCAGTCAAACAAAGGCGTCCGAGGACGTTTGCATGAGGAGGGCGGGGTCAAAGGTCACAGGTTTGAAAGTCAAATGAGCACAACTCATGTCCTGTTTGTCCTTCTGTCCACACACACTCACACACACATGCACACACACACATGTTGGACATTGCATTGACTTACATTCATTTCCTGGAGACTTACTCTAACCTTAACCATAATTACTACTGGCCTAATCCTAATCCTAACCCTAACCCTAACCCTAACCCTAACCTCAACCTAACCTTAAAACATATATTCACCTTAAAATGCGGTTATTTACGTTGTCCCCATAATGTGACTGTGTAGACAGTTTTAGGTCCCCACAACATTAGTAATACCCGCATACATGCACACACACATTCACACACACACAACCTGTGGTTTTTAAATGTGCTTTATAAATAAATGTAAAGTTTTACTTACTTACTTTACTACTTTATTTATGTTTAAAGTCAGACACACATATATCTAGGGCAATGAAAATTTCCGAGATAATCGATTTCAAACCTAGACAGTTCGATTCAAGATTTCTTTTTATTGATGACTTCTTTGATGGTCAAACCAGGAAACATTTGATTTCTACAGGTTTTTGCAGCTGAGCTCTGACTTCACACAAAGAATGGCAGTCTCTTATATTAAAGCCCTCTGATTTTGAACGTTTCTTCATCAAGATCATAAAGAAAGCGGATGATAAAAAAAACGATATCGCATTTATATAAATAAGAGAATGGGCATAAACTGACCAGCAGCCCCTCATGGAAAGTAAATCTCTGCTTTTTCAAAGCTCCATTTATCATCTGCAAATTTGACAAAACAAAGACAAATCTCTGCTGGAGACAATGCGGACAAATTGGAGATCACACACAGATTTTTTGGGATTGTCCTAAACTGAAGATATACTGGGAGGGGATCCGGGCGGAACTTTCTAACATCTTACAAATTAGCATAAATAATGACCCGCTGGTCTTTGTTCTTGGAGTGCTTCCCTATGACCTACTCAAAATCCTCATAATGGTGGCAAAAAAGATGATAACTATGTCCTGGTGTAAGCCACTGTTTTTTTTACTCAGATATGGAGCAAAAGAATTTAAAGCTTTTAATAAGAAAACATCTGTAAGTGTGTTTAAATATGTAAAAATTGAAACTTCAATAAACACATTTGTTCAAAAAATAAAGTCAGACACACAGTGGTGCTGTGGGACCATCTTTTGTTGCCTAGCAGCAGGAACTGAATGGAGCCTGTGTGCAGTGTTGTATGGAGGTTGATTAATGCCACACGAGCTGGAAACATCACTTTTTCTTTTTTTTTAAAGGTAAAATCATTTTACAAAGTGACCTATCACAGGACAGAAACATCAACTGACTCCTCCTCCACACACTCAAAAACGCGTTCATGCAACATTTTTTACCAACTGGAAACACAATGTTTTTCTATGTATGTGAGTGAGCGGTGTGTGTGTGTGTGTATGTTAGCATCAGGCTAACATCCTTTAGTTGCATGGATGTATTATAAGACCTGGATGTAGCTCCGCCCCTTTGGTTCTGTTCATTCCTATGTAGTTGCTCACTCACACATATGTCTCTGACTTATGTGGAAGTTTCTGACTTGGTTTGTTTCCACAGAGCATGTGCAGTAGTGTTACTCCCATAATGCCCATGAACGGTGAAAGGCATGATGGGAGTACGCTACTGACATGCACAAGCGGATTTCATGAATACTGATGTCACATTAGCTTCGGTCTCTAAACCATGGATTTGTAAATGAATGTCAAACCAACGATAGTGAATACAGTAAAGTGAAAAGTATAATGACGTCATTACAGTTAAAATGATCAGTGAATATTAGTTTATATGTGTTGTTACAGGAATGATGTTGTTTTCTTCCATTCACTGATAAACTGTCACATGACTGAAAAAAATAATGATAATAACATGAAGTACTTTTATGATCCATTGAATCTTAACCATGAATATGATTTTGGTCTCATTGCTATGCTTTTTATTTTGGTTTAAATTTATAACAAATAAAGTGAACTTTATAGTTATAATTACAATTTATGGTAAATATAATAATCATCAAATATTACAATAAACCTGCAGACTCATGATCACATTATTAGGAACAATAACAATGTGTTAACTCCAGATTCTTTCACTCTAATTCATGTGTTCACCCCATTTATCAGTAACTTTATGAACGATAGTGTAATTCATGTGTTCATCACATTTATCAGTGACTTTAGGAACAGATAGTCTAATTCATGTGTTCATCACATTTATCAGTAACTTTATGAACGATAGTGTAATTCTATCTTATGGAGAGATACAGCGCCACCTAGGGAGGCGGAGTCATATGTACACGGACAGTAAGTGCTCAGACTCTGTACGTCTTTCTGTGACTGAACTGTGAGTGAAATGTGGCATTAATCACCCTCCATACATCCACTCATGTAAAGCTGCAGTTTTCTCAGAGTCACAGACAGAAGCTGCTGCTGCTGAGGAAGACGAAGACGATGTGAACCGATTAATCCTCCGTTGTGATCTTTGTGATCTCGTCTTTCAAAGGTAAGAGTTTATTTAAATATAAAATGTTTTTATATCGTTTGTGAGACTGAATATTTTTGAACTGGATTGATTAAAAACACGACTCCTCTCCTCTCTTGGTTCATGCGTTTAAATCACCTCCTGTTTGTGGACTCTGACCTTTGACCTTTGAAATTGTAATTTTTCTGGTGAAATTACCTCATGTGATATTCAGATGACAGCATTGGGGGCGGAGCCTCCTGGTTAAAAGGTCGCAGTGATGAAGAAGTTCATTTGACCTCGTTTAACTTTCATCCGCTCATTTTACCTTCGCTCTCTATGACTGGAAGATTAGCGCCACCTTGTATTTTAAATATATCAGATCTTTGATTAAGATTAAGATTAAGATTGAGATTGAGATTGCACCTAACAATGGCATTTATGTTCATATTCTAATCTAAAGAGATTATTTTTGGTCTTTTGATTTCAGCATCCAAAATTAGAATCCCACCTCCTTTGTTCTTGACTCCTCCCCCTCTTCACCACCCAACAGACCCCCCCCCTCCCCACCATGACCCTCCCCTCTGACTCAGATCTGGGGGCGGAGCTCCACAGCGACAGCACCTCAGCCTTGTCTTTGGACTCCAGCGTCTTCTTCAGTGAGACCATGGCGTCCTGCGTCCTTGGAGACGTCCTCGTCGTCAACGTGGGTGGGCGTCGCCATGCGCTGTCACAGGAGCTGCTGGCATCGCACCCGGAGACGCGGCTCGGGAAACTGGCTCGCTGCAGCCGGGACGCGGCGCTGGAGCTCTGCGATGACGCGGACCTCCTGGAGAACGAGTTCTTCTTTGACCGCAACGCACAGACCTTCCAGTAGGTGGCGCTGTGACACATCCAGCTGTAATAGAGTTAAAGGGATAGATGTGAGGTGAACACAGACACCTGCCACAGAACTTCTGTTAGGTGGGGCTTGAACAAATGAAGTAGCATGGCTCCGCCCACACAACCTGATGAATTAACCAATGAAGAAAAAGAAGGGAACGGCAGAGAGTGAAGAGGTTTACATACTTTCTGGTCTATGAAGGCCACCGTAGTTCCCTTTACCCACTTAGAGAAGGGAAGTGAGTCTGCAGTGTCACCAGTAGATGTTGCTAATACCTTTCGACTGGACCTTTAAGACCAGGTCTTTATGTCACTGTGAGACAGAACCCTGTAAAGCACTCACTCTCCCACACCAAAGTCCAGAGAGAAAATCAGTGATTTTAGCATCACAGCACACAGGAGTTGTTGATCCACTGCTGCCTCTCTTCAGTGTTTGAAATCCTTTGACCTCAGTGACACAAAGCGACCACACGAGGCAGCAGAGGACCAGCAGCTCCTAAAATCACGGGTTTTCTCTGTGAGGCTTGGTGTGGAAGAAGACTTGAACATGTTCTTCTGAGCTGTTCCATGGATAAATTGTTTCCCTCATGTGTCGTTGTCAGGTATGTGATGAACTTCTACCGCACAGGTCACCTTCACGTCATGGAGGATCTGTGTGAGATCTGCTTCCTGCAGGAGATCCAGTACTGGGGCATCGACGAGCTCCGGATACACCCGTGCTGCCGTGAACGTTACTATCGCCGCAAAGAGCGGAGACGAACCCTCACCGTCCACACAGAGCTCGAGGCTGAGGACGATGGCGATGAGGACTTTGTGGGCGTGGCCTGTCCTGCTCTGCGCCGGCGTCTGTGGAACCTTCTGGAGAAACCCGACTCGTCGCCGGCTGCCCGCACCTTAGGCTCGCTGTCCGTCTTCTTCGTGGTTCTGTCCGTGATTAGTATGATTCTCGTCTCGCTGGACTTGGGCGAGGACTTTGGTGCGAGGAGCGTCGGTGTCGGCGCCCCCGTGCTGTTTGCCACGCTGGAGAACGTGTGCGTGGTGTGGTTCACGGGCGAGCTCGCGCTGCGGTTCCTCTGTGCGAGGAACAAGTGCCACTTCAGTCGTAGCGTCGCCAACATCATCGACCTGCTCGCCATCCTGCCGTTCTATGTGACGCTGGTGGTGGAGAGTCTGCGCGGAGGAAGCAGCGAGCTGGAGAACATGGGCCGCGTGGTGCAGGTGCTGCGACTGCTGCGCTCTCTGCGAATGCTGAAGCTGGGACGACACTCCACAGGTAAACACTGCAGGTGGGCGGGGCTATCCAAACCTCCACAGGATCACATTCTCTCATAACTTAGTTCATTTAGACTTAGTTTGTGTGTGTGTGCCTGCGTGTGTGTTTGTGTGTGTGCGTGTGTGTGTAAATCCATGAATTAAAAATATAGAATATGAAGATCTATACATGCCTGTGTCCATGTCTCCCGATGTCTCCAGTGTCCTGTGAACACTTTTGTCTCTTTTACTATCGTTCTCAATGGGAAAATTGCTTTTTGGGCTGCATTAGTGTTTGTTGTTGCAACATAGTACCACAAGTGGCCACCATGACAAAATTGTCTTCAAGGCAGAGGGGGCGGAGCTACATCCAGTTCTTATAATACATCCAGTGGGGAACCTTCACGGCCTTCTACGCCTTCAGAGAACGCCCAAAATATGAGTATTAAATTATATTTATATATTATATATATTTAAAAAATGTAATTTAATTTAATACAGTACATTTAATAAATTTTCTCTCATCTATGTTCTAAAGTTAAGTTTCATCAGCAATGAAAGGGTTACTGTCTGTTTGGTTTGGAGAGTGATGGGAAAATTGACCAATCACGGTTTGATTTTAAGTGGGCGGGCCAAAAACAAAAGATCCTAGGCCTTTGTGAAGTCCTAACAGCGCAGGTCTAACTGCAGACCACGCCCCCCAGAGTGCTGAGCGAGGTTGAGAGAGCGATGTTGTGGCTAGCTTGATAGCATCAAGGCGGCCTTTCACAGAAACACTTCAAGTAATAGAAAATGGAAGTCCAACTCCAGAACTGGAATTAAAAGAAAAGGTTATGAAAGTGGAAAGACATTTCAAGACCGAAAATTCTTAGTTGGAGACGTGTGCACAGCGTACCGGAAGCTGCACAGTGAAAACTACGGGCTGCACTTTGACTTCCGCAGGCTTAACATTGAACTGACAGTCATGTACAAACATGGAGCCCATCAGACCTGCTGAACTTTCTGAGGTAAGGCCTTAGGTAGGCCTGTGTTTTAAGTCACATCAAGGGCGTCACTGTGTTTATAAAAGTGCTGGTACTTTCATTACAATATGCACTGCATTACAGTGTATTGAGTAGCTCTGACACTAAGGAAAAGGAAAAATAACACATGCACATACAAAAAACTGAGAATGTGCGGAAGGATCCCCTCGCGGGCCCTCTCCCTGGCCACCGGTGGTCTGTGCCACACGGCGTAAGTTATTGTATCTTAAAAAGTAGTAATTGTATTGTAGTTTGAGGATGATCATGAATTTCTTTGTCAGTGTGAGGTTTGTTGTGCGCCCTGATTTCATAGCACTGTCCATGGTGATGAAATAATCCTCGGTGTCACGGGGTGACCATCATCATTTTTATATTTCCAGATGTTGGCTATGTTTGCACTGAGTATGTTTATTTCATTTGTAGCTATGCAGCCATAATGGTCTCCAGTTTTATGAAGTTAATGTTGAGAATGTATCCTGTTGTGGGGAATGTTATTGATGTTATGTTATGGTCTATTTGTTTACATCCTTGTCAACAAAGAATTGCAGTTGTTTAACGCTTTCAATTCATCGTACTGTTGCTTTTTTTCCGTGATTATTTATTTTCTTCTCAAGGTGAAGGCCCAGCTGTAGTGCTCACGGTTTGCCATCAAGATTCAAGATTCAAGATTCTTTATTGTTGTTATGCAAGCATAACAAAATTTCCTCCCGAGACTCTCAGCACACATTGAAATGAAAAGAAAATAACAAATAGAAAAAATAGAAATGAACAAAACAGAAAACAAGAAAGGTTATTGCAGGTGAAGTGTGCAAATTGCAAGTGAACAGTGGAGGAAAATGTATGTACAGGGGAAAGAGGGGCAGTGGTATGATAAATATAAATATAAATATAAAGTGCAGCTTAGTGCAAGACCTGTGTCGTCCACTACCGAGGGGGGAGTGGGGGAGGGGGTCATTGATTTCACAGCTCTGGGCAAGAAGCTGTCCCTGAGTCTTTTGGTGGAGGATCTGATGATCCTGTACTGTTTTCCTGATGGAAGTGGTGCAAAAAGAGCGTTGCCCGAGTGGGTGGGGTCTGTTGCTATCCGTCTGGCCCTCCTCTGGAGTCGTGCGGTGTAAACAGAATCCAGATCAGGTAGACGGCGGCCCACAATCCCCTGTGCAGTTCTCACCACCCGGGCTAAGTCCTTCCTGTTTTGTGACGTGCAGCTGCCGTACCACACCGTCACACTGAGACACAGTATACATCAGTATACACAGTATACCCAGTATACATATACACAGTATACACAGTATACCACTGAATACATCCATGATCTACATGAGCCAAAATGACATCTTTTTTCTTTTGGCTTTTCTCTGCCAAAAAGGCACTCAAATGTTTTCACATTTCTACGACATAGATGAGTCAGTTTTAACAGACATTCATCTTTACAACGGTGAAATATTCCTTTAATAACGCTTATAAAATATTTAACATTAAGGGATTTGTTTTTAAAGGTTTTAAATCTGTAGATGTCCCTTGCTTGTCCTCTGGTTGACATTTGTCCTCTGGTTGACGTGTGCAGGACTGAAGTCTTTGGCCGTGACCATCACTCAGAGCTACGAGGAGGTCGGCCTCCTGCTCCTCTTCCTCGGCGTCGGCATCTCCATCTTCGCCATGGTGATCTTCGCGTTAGAGCATGACCTTCCCGCCACGACCTTCACCAGCGTTCCAGCCGCATGGTGGTGGGCGACCACGTCCATGACCACGGTGGGATATGGGGACGTGCGTCCCGACACGGCGGTGGGGAAGGTGCTGGCGTTTGTCTGCATCCTGTCGGGGATCCTGGTCCTGGCTCTGCCCATCGCCATCATCAACGACCGCTTCTCCGCCTGCTACTTCACCATGAAGGTGAGGGAGGCAGACGTGCGGCACGCCGACATGCTCAGGAGGTTGGCCCGCGGCTCATTCGCGGGGGAGACGGGGGAAGACGGAGTCGGGGGAGGAGTGAACCTGAGGGACGCCTACGCGAGGAGCGTGCTGGAAATGATGAGCCTGCATGGATGCGAGCGGACGAGCACACGCAGCAGCGCAGAAGAAGAGTGCTGGTGAAACGTGTCCAGCACAGTCCAGCACGGTTTCTGACGAGGTTCAACATGTCATCAGACGTCATCAGACTGCCGGCCTCTGATTGGTCAGAGAGTGTCGTCACTAAAATGTCATGAGCGCGACGCCAAAGACAATGATGTGTACGATTAACTGTAGCTCAAAGTGAAAAAGACTTGAAAAACATGTGTTCATCTGCGTCACTCTAAGTCGACGATGTCTTTAAGAACACGATCACGTCTTTATCTCACTGTGAGACGGACGTTTGTAAACCACTCACTCTCACACACCAAAGTCCTGAGAGAAAATCAGTGATGTTAGCTGCGGGGACACAGGAGCTGCTGGTCCTCTGCTGCCTCGTGTGGTCACTTTGTGTCACTGACGTAAGTCTAGATTAAATATTTTAAAAGCTGAATTTTACAAAATCAGACATTAGAACTTAGTGATGGAGGCAGCAGTGGATCAACAACTCCTGTGTGGGACTGATTTTATCTCTGAGGTTTGGTGTGGGAGAGTGATCGTGAGGCTGCTGGAGGCGTGTCCAGCAGTGAAAGGCGTGTCCATGTTTTCTTTTTGGTCAGTGTGTGCTCAGAGATAACATCCCATCATCATATGTCCAGCGTGGACGCGTCGTTGGCCCAGTTCTGTTCACAGAGACGTGATTGTAGGTCATTTCAAGGACAGAAGAAGTCCCAGCTGAGCGCAGAGAAACCAGGTCAACCTCCTCACCGTCTCTAAATATAGTCTCATCATCCTTCAACGTCTTCAGCACTCAAGGGTGTTGTGTCTTTAATGGAAATATTCACATGAGAGGCAGGAGGAGGAGCTTCAGTGGGTCACATGACAGGGACACTCATGAGACGACAATGTTTCTTTCACTTAAATATTCATACGCCATATAATAGGCACGAGAATATCAACGTGCAGAGATATAGAACACATTTCTGCATGAGCTCAGAGTCAGTGTTGGGTATAAACGGGGATTTGTCCTGTTTGTGTCAGGAAGCTGTTTAAAAAGCAGATGGTTTTCTTCCAAATTAAACTACAGATGTATATATATATATATATATATATATATACATATATACATATATATATATATATGGTATATAAAAATATAAGAAGAAATTGCACTTTTTGTTCTTGGTTGGTTGATCACATTAGATTCAGCTCCTGTTTCCAACAGATAAAATCACTGTGGGAGAGTGAATAAAGAAAACACTTGTGTCTTAAATCTAGGGACGTTTAAGTGATTTTAACATCACACACACACACACACACACACACACAGGAGTTGTTGATCCACTGCTGCCTCCATCACTAAGTTCTAATGTCTTATTTTAGTGAATCCAGCTTTTAATGTATTTAATGTAGACTTACTTCAGTGAGTAACCACACGAGGCAGCAGAGGACCAGCAGCTAAAAGCTATTCATAACCATTGCTGTGGTTATGAATAGCTGGTAATTGTATAAGAGGGGAGGAGTTGTGTGGTCCCGCCTGAGGTACCGGCTCGAGACCGTTGGACTGTAGCAGTGTCAGTGTGGGCGATGTCTGACTGACCTGCAGATGTAGTGACCCACTTACTGACCGGGCTGGAAGTCCTGGAGCATGCTGGGCGTGGACGATGTTAGGGTGACATCATCTGGTCAGCATGGCGGTCCCACGCCGACCTGGTGGGATACTGGACCACAACGGTTCCGGTTGTGTTGTAAACTGTGAGCGATAAAGTGGAAGGAGTTCCACTCAACAATAGAAAACGGCGGCCTGTCGATGTTTTCATGCGGTTTTTGTGGCTCCTGGTCATTTATTTTCATTTCATTTAATATGAGTGGCTTAATGTTTATAAGTAGAACATAAGCAGTTGTTTGAGAGTGCATGAATGTGTGTTGTGTTTGAATGTTACTCGTTCTGGTGAAAAGAGTGTGTTGAAACGTTGTTTACATGATGGTTTCCATATGAAAGACGTGTTTAACAGGCAGTAGAATAATAAGAACTGTACAACGTTGTTTAGCTGATTAAAACAGTGGAAATGGGATTATAAAGACACAAACATGTTTTGTAATTTCATCATATGTTGGGAATATGATATGTGAAGTTATCATTCATTTTGTGGTGAACGGAATGGAGCACGATGAGTTGATGACACCATGAATAGAGAAGTGAGCGCATTAAGAGGACGAGTGAAATCTGTTTAATAAACACAGCTAACAGCCTGCTATGAGAAACGCGACTGATGACTCCTGTCCCCTCTTTTCTTGTAACACTCACACATGACTGTGACGCCTTCTTCCTGAAGAACAAGGACAACTGCGGCAGCAAAGAAAGAGGAAAAGAAAAGAAAAAGAAGGAAAGTGCACGATCAACACGTCCATTTATGAATCTTTAAAAATATATTATTTTGGTCTTGGTTTTTTTTTGGAATTAGTGATAAACACGAAGGAACTAAATGTCAGTGTCACAGTGACTGCTCTCATATTAATATTAACATTAATATTAATAATAATATTGATGCTTAAAAAAACTGTCTGTGCATTGATAGTTGATCCTGTGTCATCATCTACACACATTACATACACAGAGTTCACAGAGGAGGAAGAGGAGGAAGAAGATACCAGTGTGTTCCTGACGACCGCGCACCAACGTCGTCTTTCTCTTGTGATGAAAGGTGCAGCGATGGCAGAATAACTTTTTTTACAGTTATTTCGTTATCGTATGATTAAAATGAGATAAAGAAAATGTTCTACTCAACGTTCAAGTCCCATTTTCCTACAACAAATGAGTCCGTAACTTGATTTTGGAGCGTTTAAAACATTAACACGTGTTCATGTGTTCATGTCAGCAGCTGTGTGTCTGTTTACATAAAGAAAAGATTCATCTGTGGAAAATTCATTATAGTCATTTGAAGTAAGACTCCCTCTCTCACTCACTCACACACAAACATAGAGGTTTGTAGTGTGCACGAGTGAGTGTATGTGTGTGTGAGTGTATGTGTGTGTGTGCGTGAGTGTGTGTTCGTGAGTGAGTGTATGTGCGTGTGTGTGTATGTGTGTGTGTATGTGTGTGTGAGTGTGTATGTGCATGAGTGTATGTGTGTGTATGTGTGGTGTGTGTGTGTATGTGTGTGTGAGTGTATGTGTGTGTGTGTGAGTGTGTGAGAGTGTGTGTCGTGAGTGTGTGAGTATGTGTGTATGTGTGTGAGTGTATGTGTGTGTGTGTGTGTGTGTGTATGTGTGTGTATGTGTGTGAGTGTGTGTGTGTGCGTGAGTGTGTGTGAGTGTGTGTGAGTGTGTGTGTGTGAGTGAGTGTGTGTGTGTGTGTGTGAGTGTGGTGTGTGAGTGTGTGGTGAGTGTGTGAGTGTGTGTGTGTGTGAGTGTGAGTGTGCGTGAGTGTGTGAGTGTGTCTCTGACGTTCTCCACATATGTTCAGACTTACGTGGTGTATCAGTTTATTGTTGTCACAGAATAATTCATGTTTGTCACTGTAGACACATTAATAATATTGTTTTGAAACACTGATAAGTTTCAGATCTTAATATTGCAGCGTCTCCACCTGACAACAGTTTGCGGCGCTCTCCACAAACTTCCACAGCAAGTACATTTATATACACGCCGTCTGTGCGTACGCACGGTTTATACGTGAGGCCCCAGGTGTTTTCTGGATGTGTTTGACAGGACACACAAGTTTTGCATTTCTCTTCAATCTGAACATCAAGACTCACCCAGCACACGTAGCTCGGTGCCAGCTCGGTGCCATTTCCCCACATTACTCAGCCTTGCAGTAAAATCAATTCATTCCTCCGTACAACAAACGGTGAGAGACTACTGCCCGACTGCGGTGTTTGATGGTGATGGATAGATGACCATGACCTGAGACAGAGTAATGTCCGATATGGTTTCTCTCGCCTCACATCAGTACAGAAGCATTCCAGGTGGTTCATATGGAAAGTGTCAACTGTCCCCTGTTTGTCCGTATGATGCTCGGGAAGTGGCAGACGGGACAAACCGTCAGCGCTTCCATGATCAGTGCCAGTACGAGTGCCCACCGCTGCAGTCATTGAAAGAGTCGCGAGGGCTCAGTATGTTTGTTAGTGGACGGCGATCAGTTAACAACATGTCGACCGTACAGATAGGAGTGAAAACACCTAACTCCAAAAATGATTTGGAAATGAAATGAAAGATGATTTGTCTTCGTCACTCCGCGATTTATGGGAAAGGACAGCTCTCACCTCAGAAGCATCGCAGGCAAGTATCACTGGAAGTGTTGGATCATAATGTGTTAGAACACTTGCTTCACAGAATGCATTGGTACATTCTTTTGACCACTCTCACTTTACCTTTTTACCTTTTTTCAGTGGGTGGAGTCAGGTCGACAGGTTTGGAACAAGACGTGCATAGTAATGAAAAAAGTCCTAAAAAGGTTAACTGACTTGTGTTGGTTCAGGAGAATCCAGTATGGCACTAATGTTGATACTCCAGAGAACTCCTGAAAAAATCTCTCTTCTCCTTTTAACTCTCAATCCATATTTTCTCAAATGACTGAGCACAGTTCAGGTTTTTCAGATGATGAGCGTCATTGTTACCTGTTACCAGGAGCCCTTGTAACACTTGGTCCATGATCTTCTGGAAAATTGAGGGCGCTGGTGTTCTCATGAAAGGTAACCGAACAAAACACGCCTTTATGTGAGTGATAGTGAGATATTTCTGTGAATCTTCACTGACCAGCACCTGGAGATAAGCCTGTGAAAGATCTAGTTTGCTGAAATGCTGTCCTCCGGACAAAGACACATGCAGATCCTCAGTACAGGGTATTGGGTAATGTTCAACGCATAAAGCCGGATTACTAGTAACTTTGAAATCACTGCAGATCCTCACGCCACCATTCTTCTGCCCACGCTCTGAACTGAACTGGAGATATCACTCCCTGCTGGACTACACGCGCCTGACAGAACCTCGGGTGTTGGGACCTGGTTTCAAACCCCCTCAGTGTTCCAGGGTTTCACTGAAAACTTGGGTGTGACAGTTCAGCACATTTTCTTTCAAGTGTCTTTATTTCCAGTTGAGCTTTATGTTCCTTAGCGACCAAAGAGTGGGGGTGACTTCCCTTTTACAATGTATAAAGGACCGCTGACCTTCTGTTTAATCATCTTCACCCAGACTCTCACCATGCCCTCTGCTAACAGCACTTCCCCTGGGTAAGTTTTCAACATCAGTCTTCTGTAAAAGTAAATGGGTAAATGTGGTTTTGTACCTCTCCATTGAGATGGAGGACACAGCTGCCCCAGTGTCAAGTTCCATATCAATGAGATGACCTTCAGTCTTGGGACTGATCATCATCAAAGATGACGGCTCTGCGTCCTCTGCTGACACCATATGTTAATTCAGAGTCTGAATCTGATGCGGACTCAGCTTCCTTGGTTTGTGTTTTTCTTTGGTGTACGTTTGATCAGCTCTCTGGAGTAACAGTCCCTTTCATTGTGATTGGTCTTCCAACAATGAAAGTCTCCCCCTTGTGGTGAAGATACGGACACAGCATGCCATTTCAGAGAGGTGCTGATACTCTCCAGCTACAGCTTCCATTGACATTGAAACGCTGAGAAGTTAGTCACAGTTTTCTCTGGATAGTTTCATTACTTAGGCCACAAACAAATCTGTCGTGCAAAGCCTCATGCAGCAGTGTCCAGAGAGCTTCTTTAAAACACCACATACTGTTCCACACTCTCTCCCTCTTCCTGATTGTGTTTGTGGAAACAGAATCTCTCCGTAATAATAATGGGCTTCAGAGAGAAGTGATCATTCAGAATTTCCACGAGATCCGCGTACGGTTTACTTCCTGGTTTGTCCGGAGCCGGCATCATCTACCGCTCTATCCTCCACCAGAAGGTAGTGGGGGGTGCTGTGCCAATCACAGCTACATCGGGCGACAGTTGGCCAGTCCATCGCAGGGCCACACACACAGAGACACACTCACACCTATGGTCAATTTAGAGTGTCCAATTTACCAAACCTCCACATTGCATGTTTTTGGACTGGAAGCCGGAGAACCCAGAAAAAACCCACACACACACGGGGAGAACCTGGGTCTTCTCGCTGCAAGGCAAAAGTGCTAACCACTATAACACCGTGTGGCCATTCATTCATTCATTCATTTGTGGTCAAAATGAGAGACATTGAAATGTGGTGGTGTCCTGCTGCCCTCTACAGTACAAACTCTGTCACTGCACCATTTATTGTATTAGTTTCTTTATTGAGGATAATATATTATCTTCTTCTTTTCCTTTGGGCTGCTCCCTTCAGGGGTCTCCACAGCGAATCAACCTCCTCCATCTCACCCTGTTCTCTGTATCCCCCTCTCTCACACCAACTAACTTCATGTCCTCTTTCACTACATCCATAAACCTTCTCTTTAGTCTTCCTCTTGACCTCCTGCCTGGCAGTTCCAACCACAGCACTTTTCTCCACCCATTCCAACCAGCTTGAACACGTTTCTTCACCTCTTTTCCACAATCTCCACTGCTCTGGACTGTTGACCCTAAATACTTCAAATCCTCCACCTTCTTTATCTCCACTCCCTGTAGCCTCATGGTTCCACTTGGGTTCCTCTCATTCACACACATATATTCTGTCTTGCTGCGACTAGCCTTCATTCCTCTCCTTTCTAGAGCATATCTCCACCTCATACAGTACCATAGTTCCTCTCTCTTTTTCCAGATCTACAAAGACACAATGCAGCTCCCTCTGACCTTCTCTGTATTTGTCTACCAGTATTCTTAAAGCAAATACTACATACTGTTGCTCACAAATGCTGACTTCTGCTCTCAGTCTAGTTTCCACTACTCTTTCCCATAACTTCATTGTATGGCTCATCAACTTTATTCCTCTATAGTTACATCTCCCTTATTCTTAAAAATGGGCACCATCACACTTCTTCTCCATTCCTCAGGCATCCCCTCACTCTCTAAGATCCTGTTGAATAGTCTAACCAGAAACTCTACTGCCTCCTCTCCTAGACACTTCCATACCTCCACAGGTATATCATCAGGACCAACTGCCTTTCCATTCTTCATCCTCTTCAGTGCCCCCCTCACTTAATCTTTACTAATCTCTGCTACTTCATGGTTCACAGTAGTTACCTCTTCTACCCTTTGCTCTCTTTCATTTTCCTCATTCATTAGCTCTTTCCATCTTCCCATTACTTCTGTGGCACCTGTCAACACATGTCCCTCTCTGTCCTTAATCACCTGAACCTGCTGGACGTCTTTCCCATCTCTATCTCTCTGTTTTGCCAACCTGTATAAATCATTCTCTCCCTCCTTACTTTCCAACCTAGCATACAAGTCATCATACGCCCTTTGTTTGGCCTTTGCCACCTCTATCTTGACCTTGTGCTGCACCTCCCTGTACTCCTGTCTGCTCTCTTCAGTCTCCTCAGTGTCCCACTTTTTCTTTACTAACCTCTTTCTCTTTATATACTCCTGCACTTCCCCATTCCAACACCAAGTCTCCTTATCTACTTTCCTTCCAGACGACACACCAAGTACTCTCCTACCTGTCTCCCTGATTACATTAGCTGTAGTCAGCTCTCCCTGACCACCCAGATTCTCAACTCCTCCCTGAAAACCATAGAACAGTCCTCTCTTTTCAGCATCCACCACTTTGTCCTTTGTTCTGTCTTTGTCCTCTTCGTCTTCCTTGTCACCAGATTCACCCTACAAGCCACCATCCTATGCTGACTTGCTACACTCTCACCCACCACTACTTTGCAGTCACTGATCTCCTTCAGATTACATGGTCTATACAAGATGTAGTCTACCTGTGTGCTCCTACCTCCACTCTTATAAGTCACCCTATGCTCATGACTCTTCTGGAAAGAAGGATTCACTACAGCCATTTCCATCCTTGTGGCAAAGTCTACCACCATCTGTCCCTCTGTGTTCCTGTCCTGGATACCAAACCTGCCCATCACTTCTTCATCACCTCTATTTCCTGCACCAACATGTCCATTGACGTCTGCACCAATTACCACTCTCCCACCTCTGGGGATATTCTGCATCACTTCATCTAACTCACTCCAGAATGTTTCCTTCTCCTCTAATTCACATCCCACCTGTGGGGCATAGCCACTAATAACATTTAACATCACACCTTCAATTTCAAGCTTCAGACTCATCAGTCTATGTGACACTCTTTTCACTTCCAGGACATTCCTAACAAACTCCTCTTTTAGGACAACCCCTCCTCCATTTCTCTTCCTATCAATACTATAGTAGTACAACTTCAAACCTGCACCTAAGCTTCTCACCTTGCTACCTTTCCACCTGGTCTCCTGGACACACAGTATATCCACCTTCCTTCTCTGCATCATGTCAATCAATTCTCTAGTTTTTCCCGTCATCGTCCCAATATTCAAAGTCCCTACTCTCAGTCCCAGACTCTTGTCTTTCCTTTTTTTTTCTCTGTTTCTGAACCCGCCTTCCTCCTCTCCTTCTTCGACTTCGACCCACAGTAGCCCAATATCCACTGTTAGCCCGTAGGTTATCGGCACCAATGGCGGTCGTTGTTAACCCGGGACTCGACTGATCCGGTATGAAAGTCATAGGTTCGATTCGCATATTTGGTTTTGGCACAGGTTTTAAGCCTTCCTGACGCAACCCTCTGCATTTATCCGGACTTGGGACCGGCTCAAAAAGACACTGGCTTGTGACCTCCTAAGGTTGCATATACAGTATGTAAATGTATATGTACATGTATATATATATATATACGTACATATACATATATATACACATATACATACATACATATATATGTATGTATATATCTATATATACATATACAATTGACCCCAGATCCTTAGGGTGGATCGTCAGTAAAGCCAATGGGATGTAAGTTGAGCTTTGACAGAGGATCGATTACAAGATTGTGCCTCGAGTCGACACCAAGGATTGTCTGCAAAGTTAAGTCAATAAGTTATCTTCTGAATATGTGATGACCAAAAATGTAAAATTAGGCAATGCAAGACCCCTATTAAATTTACAATTTTGTAATAGTGATTTAGGAGTCCTAGGAGCTTTGTCAGTGGTAAGCATCAGCTTTAACCTGCGTGATCAAAGGGTAGAGGGCAATGTTCGTGTTATGTTGATCTCTAGGTATCAGAACCCTCAGGGTTAATTTTGAAGAGAATTTCAGATTGCTGAAGTTCGAGTGCAAGATTATTTACTGGATAACAAATACTTTTGAGTGGATTAACTTTATATCCAGAGATTATGCCGAAACGTTCCAAAATAGACACTATTAAGGGAATGCTTTCGATTGGGTCCGATATACAGTAACAGATCATCAGCAAATAATGACAATTTAAATTCTTTGTTGCCTCGGGTCAACCCTTAAACAGGGAGGATGACCTCAGAGCGATCAACAAAGGTTCACTCAAGCAAATATTAGTGGGGACAAAGGGCATCCCTGCCTGGTCCCACGTGTCAATGGAAAGTAATAAGACCGGACTTCATTTGTGTGGATGCTGGCTTGTGGAGATGTGCAGAGAAGGCCTCACTGCACCATTTAAATAACTTCATCTCATCACATTGAAGAAGTTTGATTCAAATGTGTTATAATTAATACGACTCATGTAATATATATATGTATGTGTGTACTTTCATTCTTTATGAGTATGTTTTGAAGTATACTTTAACAGATCTTATTATATTAGTTTAAACAGGAATAAAGAGATAAACAGTGAATGAAGTGTGTTATTTCTCTCCTTCATATGATCATGTTTTTGTTGACTTTAGTTTATTTGACTTAATGTTTAATAACTAAACACAGTCAGTATATTTACATTTAAACTGGTGACGACGTTAGATTTCCTCCCTAAATACAGTTGTATGTCAAATTGAAATGATCATCTGTAAAAAGAGTGTTGTTGTTTTCTGATTCTGACTCAACACATGACCTTCTGATGACCTTCTGTCATTTCCTGTATCTGCACGTCAAAAAGAACAGGTATAGTGTTGTACCAGCAGGGGGCACCACAGTCACGGGAATAAAAACAAGAAAGTGACTCTGATTTTAATGTGTTGAACTCATTATTCATCCAACTGACATCAGACAAATAACACATAAACATAAACACTTATACTTAGGGACAGTTCAGATGATCTAGAGACACGAGGTAAAACTGATTCACTTACACACACACTCTCACACACACATACACTCTCTCACACACACACACATGAGTTGTTGATCCACTGCTGCCTCCATCGCTAAGTTCAAATGTCTGATTTTGTCACTTCAGTGTTTGAAGTCTTTTGTTCAGATTGACCTCAGTGACACAAATTGACCACACGAGGCAGCAGAGGACCAGCAGCTCCGTGTCCCTGTGAGCTAAAATCACTGATTTTCTCTCTGGACTTTGGTGTGGGAGAGTGAGTGGTATACAAACATCAGTTTGACAGTGAGATAAAGACGTGATTTTATGACAACAGTGTTTAGTTCAGAGGCTAAAATCAGTTTATTCCTCACTCACAGCAGTCAGGTGTGTGTGTGTGTGGGAGACCACCTTCATGTTAACAGGAAACAGGAAGTGATGACACTGATGTTTGTCCCTGCTTCTGTTGTAGAGATGATGTCATTTGATTGACAGATGCAGTATGTCCTATATACAAATATGTCCTATATGCATATTTTTCTAAACATTTGAGCTTTTTAAAAAAGTATTTTTGCATTTTTTTTGCATATTTTTCTGGTCTATTTGAGTTCTTCTTCATTGAAGCTTGTGTGTGTTTATGAACAGTATAAAATTGTAACCTGATACAGTTGTTGTGTATCTGCTGCTGGTCTCCCTCTCTCTCTTCTGTCTCTACCTCATCTCCCTCTTGTCCTTTCTCTCCCCCCTTTCTGTCCCCCACCTCTCCACTCTCCCCCATTTTTCCTTTCACCCCAACCAGTCGAGGCAGATGACCGCACATCTCTGAGTCTGGTTCTGTCAGAGATTTCTTCTTCTGTTAAGAGGGAGTTTTTTCTCTCCACTGATGCCTAGTGTTTGCTCATTGTGTGAACTGTTGTGTTTCTCTGCTCTCCTCGATGTTGTCTATGTACAGACCTGAGATCATGTATGTTAGGATTTGGCGCTATACAAATAAAATTGAATTGAATTGACGGAGTGAAGGATCAGTGTTTTGGTAATTACTCAGAGTTCCTCATGGGGGCGACAGAGTGCCACTTACACAGAGGGGAAACCACAAAGTTCACAAATATCTAATTTCCCAACAATAATCTTTCTTTTCTTCACTTTAATGAAAAAGACAAATTAAACAGTTTGTCTTTTAATAGCTCCAAAAAAGAAAAGAAATTCAAATGTTTGATTTATGTCATAGTTCTTTTTTTCAGTATCATTATTATTACTGGTTTGTTGTTGTCATGTTTATTTTTATGGTTCCTTTTCCTCTAAAAACAAGAAAAACAAATAGAACCTACACACAAAGTCAAAGAGCAACACACACACACTAGTAACTAAGCAGCAGCAACAGCAGGGGGCGCAGCAGGGCACAAAGGTGTGTGACCGACTCACAGCTTCAGAGAAAGCAACTGCAGCAAAACATGTTTTGCTGTATATTTATAGTCTGATAATGAGTGCACACACACATACACACACACACACACACACACATACACACACACACACAAAGGAGAAAAAAAACACCCCAAAGAGAAGTGTGTGAAAAACAAATGTGTTTATTACGACAAAAGAGGAAAAACACAAAAGTCCTGAACATTCAGGATCATCATCATCATCAGTGACTTCGTTACGAAGCAGTCGAGCTCATTTTTCTTTACACTGACAAGAAAATCATAATAATAATAAAAATAAAACAAGAAACAAAACAACTTAACTCCTGATTTAGGAAGTGAAAGCACCACAAAATCATCCTGTGAGTGTGAGGAGACAGGAGGGGGCGGAGCCAGACGCTGGAGAATAACAGAGAGGAGGCGGGGCCTTTGACAGCAGCTCCAACCAAAAACACAGACTGTAAACGAAACCACTGGTCTCCTGAAGGTGGCGCTGTTGTTCACAAACAGGAGTGAGAACTTTGTGATGAGTGATATTATTGCAGTATTTGTTGTAAAAACACAAGTGCTTAAATGTTGATTTTTTTAATGATTTAAAAGAGGATGTGGGCGGAGCCACTATATTCAGTCCGTATTTGTGAGTGCGAACGTAAAAGGAAATACTGAATAAAACAGTGCTGTGTTACCAAGAAAACCTAGATTTTGTTGAAGGTTAGTTGAAGATAAACTGCGAGGTTTCTGGAATGGATTGGAGACACAGGCGCCCCCTGTGGCGAAATAAATCCCTACGACAGTATATTAGCAACACACTTTTCAAATCATTAAAAAAATGTTTTTCCATGACATGAACTTGATTTAAATCTGATATAATCTGATAAACGTCATTCCTGTTCAGAAAATGCGTCCTCCATGGTTATACACGCGTGTTAGCACCTGAGCTAATGTTAACCGAAATAATGTGACTTCCTGTTGATTTAAGTGAGTCTGTTTGTTTCTCAGATGCCCCGCCCCTTCCCTCCCCCAGACATTCAAACATAAACAACACGGCTCATTAGCCGCAGAGGCTAGCCAGTTAGCTAAGCTAACCGCTAACAAAACATTAAAAAGGGAAAAAAAATTCTTGAGGAAAATGTCATGAAATTAGAAAAATACCGTGGCTACCAGTCCAGTCCTGTGAGGACTTAAAGTCTGAGACAGTCGCTCCCGTGTGTCCACGGTGAGTCCGGTGCCCCGTCATCAGCTCGACACGGTGTCCACCGCCGCGCCGGAGAACTGCAGCCTCCTCACCGCCTCCTTGATCAGATTCCCCGACAGAATTAAATCCTGTAGCAGCCGGTGCGGGTCGTCATCGTCGTCCACCGCGCCGATCCTCTTCCTGCTCCACGGCCTAATCTGGTCCCAGTCCTGCTCACCGTTAGACCCGGGGATGTGATACGGACTCGCCCTGCTGCTGCTGTTCCGGCTCCGGAGCCTCATACAGCAGCCGCCGCGCTGTCTCTGCGCTGGAGCTCCGGTGCCGCCGCAGCCGATGATGGCCGCCGGCTTCATCCCCGCGCCGGCGCCGGCACCGCCGAGCCCGTGGAGACAGGACACGGACACGGACACCGTCTTCTTCTGGTGGTGTCCGACGCCATTGTTGTTGTTGTTGTTGTGGAGCTGCAGCGCTTCGCCGATCTTGGTCACGAGCGCGTCCACTTCTTTCGAGTCCACGGTGACGGACTGCTCCAGGAAGATGTAGTTCTCCTTCCGACACGGCATGACGGCGGCTGTGGCTCGGCTCGGCTCGGCTCGGCTCGGCGTGTGTTGTGCTGTGCTCGGTCTGGATGAATGAGAGCCGCGGGACCGCTGCTCGCGCTCACCACGCTGCTCACACACACACTAACAACCAAGGTTCATTTGTAAACAATGGATGACGCGTTGTGGACTCTACCATGTTCCTTGTGAGAGGGAGGGGGGTTCTGTTACCCAAAATAAAGTGTTTCGCTTCACGCGAGCCACTCGTGGAGTGGAAGCGTCGTCCTTGAGTAAAGCTGATCGTGTATTTTACACATTTAAGGCAGTAAATGTGTACTTTAAGGCTCGTGTTACGTGTTTAGCAGGCGGAGTGCCTCAACCCACGCGCTGCGCTGAGCTGCTCCCTCCACGTGAACATTACGTAAGAGCTGAACGTCTGTCTGTCTGTCCAGGCAATACAAACAAAAGCTCTTTTATTAATCCAACAAAAATGATGAAACCTCGACAAACTTCACCGCAGACGACCTCTGCGTTTATTTATGGAGCAGTCCACGCAGCCCGCGCGTGTGAAACCGAACACACATACACGTTATAAACCGACACGCACGTGCTGTGTAATCACATGTAATGTGTGGCGGTTACAGCCACACCTATCACATACCAACGACTCTGGTGTTAGTGTTTCATCAGCATTTAGAACTCATCTCTGTGTTTTATACATGAAACATCACACACACACACACACACACAGCAGTCACAGAGGACATGACAGAAGAAGACACAAGTGCAGTTACACTCACAGTTTAGTCAGACTAATGTCATAGTCTGACTAACAAAGACAGACCATCAGACAACTGACAGAGTCTGAGGAGAAAATCCATATAGTGGCGGTGCACATCTGTCACTTGTTTTTATGTCTAATGTAACCCTTGGAACAGAGAGGACGTGTTGCTTCACTGCTGGGTTAAGTGTTAACCAGCTGTTAACTACACCATGTTGATTAATCCAGTAAAATGTCAGACTGGTGGAGATGGAGATGACCTTCACGTGTCAGAGAAGAACACGTCTGACCAGTGTTAGAAAGTTGAATTATCACATATCACTATTAATACTGAATATGTCAAGATACAATGTGTAAAGTAGTTAGTGTTTGTTTTAATAATCACATTTAATCATATATATCATATATATGATGTAATAAAGTGTTCTTCATGTTTATGTGAAAACATGGAGACAGTTGAGTATGATGAGTAAATGTGTCTGTGATCAGGGTTTGGTCTGGCAGTGTGTCTGTGTACAGTCACAATAGCAGTGTGGAGTGTGTGTGTGCGCGTGTGCGTGTGTGTGTGTGAGTGTGAGTGAGAACACAGTGTACGTTTCTGTTTCTGAGAAACAGCAGCCCGGCTGAACCTGATGCTCCAGTCAAAGCCCCTCCTGACCATACATGGAGCTACTATCACTGGCACCACGTGGTACATGAGCCAATCACAAAGGCAGTGGGAGGAGTCCAGTGAGAGGCTGACGGACAGCACAAGACAAAGTGAAACAAAAGATAAACTGTCGCCTCTCCCTTTAACACGAGCTGTTCCACTTCAGAGGGAAACATTCCCGGTTAAAAACAGGAAGTGGATCGTAAAAACAATTCAAAACATTTACAGTGAAGTTTCACTGGAATTCATTCATCAGTTAAAGGGACAGACGTGTTTTTTTTGACACATGGTCAAAAACACAGACAAGCAGTGACTCGAGGAAAAAACTAAATCTGACGTACACACGTTTGCTGACTTTATCCGGCACATTAGCTTCATATATAAAATCCTCTGTAAAACACTGTGCTCCACTGTGCAGCCACCAACAGCACACTTGTCCCTCCGCGTTGACATAATACCGCTCTTCCTCCCTCGCCTGCACTCTCGCAGGGACAAGGTGGAGCTAAGGTGGAGCTTGCGAAGTAAACGTACTGGTGGGGCGGTAACATTCGCGGTGAAATGCGCATGCTGACGTCATAAGCGCAGGGAATTCAACATCGAGCGTTTTATCGCCTATACTTACACTAAGCGGAACCACGAAAACATGACTGAGTATTCTTTTTCCACACTTTGGCGACTGGTAGGGCCTCCAGAGTCCCAAATATAAGTATTAAATGGTTAAAAAGTTGATTTTGCATAATATGTCCCCTTTAAGTTAAGTAAGTCACATGATCACATCTTTATCTCACTGTGAGACAGACTTTGACAACAGGAAAGTGAAGTTTGAAAACAACTCACGCTCCCACACCAAAGTCCACAGAGAAAATGAGTGATTTTAACGTCACACACAGAGGAGCTGCTGGTCCTCTGCTGCCTCGTGTGGTCACTTTGTGTCACTGAGGTCAATCTGAACCAAGACCTCCAAAAGTCAGATTTTCTGTGGACTTTGGTGTGAGAGAGTGAGTGGTTTACAGACTTGACATTCCTGTTGTTAAAGTGTGTCTCACAGTGAGATGAAGGTCATGTTTTCACTCTGTGTCTCAAACATTCAGTGTTTCATGACTGGTTTTGTGTATTATTCATATTTCTGTTTACATGTCGACACCAGAGCTCTGCACGTTCACAGCAATGATGCCATCGTTTGAGATACAGTAACTTCCTGCCTCGTGTAACGTCCTCACATTCCTCTCCCAGAAAGAGGAGTGTCTTTAGAAGAGAGGGGGTGATATAAAAATGGACTCCCTCTCTCCCTCTCTCCCTCTCTCTCCCTCTCTCCCTCTCTGTGTTTGAATGGAGAAAATAAACCCGGTGAACCAGAGCTGTTGGCCGTCGTCCAGCTGCTGTCAGAGTTGAAAGGCCTCTTCTCTTCATTCAGCCTCAGCCTCAGTGTCATGATTACAACATAACAACACATAACAACTGCAGAGAGAGTGGAACCTTCACTGAAGTCACATGGTGTTTGAGGCTCAGACTCTGGAGTCTCTGCACAGTACACTACAGTGTCCTGGACAGACAAGAGACCAGCAGCGAGCACATGCTTGGTCTTCTTCATGTGGTGTTTGACCTGCAGACTATGATTCAAACATAAACAAACAGGCAGAGGATGAGCTCATATAGGAATGTGTGAGAGAGCAGCAGCTGCTGTTTACGCCAACACTGACTCACACACACACACACACACACGAGAGAGTGAGGAGTGTGTGTGTGTTTTCTGTCCACTCACTTCCTGCTGCTGTGCTCCAGGTGAACCAGGAGCTCAGCTGATGAAGTCACGACTCAATAGTTTGTACATTTGTAATAAATATTAATTATTATTATTATTATTATTATTATTATTATTATTGTTATTATTATTGTTGTGCTTGTCATGTGAAGATGTTTTGAAGATATCATAGACTTAAACTGACGTAGATTTTATTCCACAAGTCTTTAGTTCAGTGGCTGTGTGTGTGTGTGTGAGTGGGTGTGCTGTGTGTGCATGTGTGTGCTGTGTGTGTGTGTGTGTGTGTGTATGTGTATGCTTTATTTTTGTGTGCTGTGTGTGTGTGTGCTGTTTTGTGAGTGTGTGCATGTGTGTGTGGCGTGTGTGTGCTGTGTGTGTGTGTATGTGCTGTTTTGTGTGTGTGTGCGTGTGTAGGTGTGTGTGTATGTAGGTGTGCTGTGTGTGTGTGTGTGTGTGTGTATGTGCTGTTTTGTGTGTGCTGTGTGTGTGTGTGCTGTTTTTGTGAGTGTGCATGTGTGTGTGGTGTGTGTGTGTGTGAGGTGTGTAGGTGTGTGTGTGTGTGTGTAGGTGTGTGTGTGTGTGTGTGTGTGTGTGTGTGTGTGATAGTAGCATGTACAAACGTCTCACCTCATGTTACTGATTCTGTGAAAGCAGCAGCAGGAGTGAGTTCATGTGTTCACTTACATAACTGTGTTTGAACTTCAAACATGTCCTGACTCCACTCTTTCTAGTTCTCAGAGAAACCTGGACTCAGTTTATTCTCTGTTTATTTCTCTAATAATAATAATAATTAACTGTCTAATAATTGTGACGTAGTGTCTGATAATTATGACGTAGTATCTCATATCTCATAATTATGACGTAGTGTCTCATAATGATGATGTAGTGTCTCATAATTATGACGTAGTGTCTCATAATGATGACATAGTGTCTCATAATTATGATGTAGTGTCTCATAATTATGACATAGTGTCTCATAATTATGATGTAGTGTCTCATAATGTGTCTCATAATGATGACATAGTGTCTCATAATTATGATGTAGTGTCTCATAATGATGACATAGTGTCTCTCATGATGTAGTGTCTCATACATAGTGTTCATAATTATGATGTAGTGTCTCATAATTATGACGTAGTGTCTTTAATTATGACATAGTGTCTCATAAGTATGATGTAGTGTCTCATAATTATGACGTGTCTCATAATGTAGTGTCTCATAATTATGACATAGTGTCTCATAATTATGATGTAGTGTCTCATAATTATGACGTAGTAGTAGTGTCACATAATTATGATGTAGTGTCTCATAATTATGACGTAGTGTCTCTTAATTATGACATAGTGTCTCATAAGTATGATGTAGTGTCTCATAATTATGACGTAGTGTCTCATAATTATGACGTAGTGTCTCATAATTATGACGTAGTGTCTCATAATTATGACGTAGTGTCTCATAATTATGACGTAGTGTCTCATATCTCGTAATTAGGACACAGTGTCTCATAAGTGTGATGCCGCCTATCAGGGTGTGGCTTCGCTTCTCAGGATTTAGGGTGTGACCCCGCCTAGGTGAAGGACCTCAGAGTCCAGCAGACAGTGCCTGAGGTGCAGACACCATGGACCCTCTGCTGTCCCACTGATGCTATTTCTGTCCCGCTCAGTGTCAGTGGTGGTTCTAGGAATCTCCCGTCTGAATTTAGAAGTCGAGCACACTGACGACGTGATGCTGCAAAGTCCAGGCCCGTGTTTGTTGAGTGGAGCTGTGGCCTGGATCCAGTCCTACACACACACACACACACACATACACACACACACACACACATACTACATGCATGAAGAGCAGCTGTTTACAGAGAAAGTCGCTTCTCTAAATTAATCATCAACTATTCTGATAAAATGAATGAATGGTTTGAGTGTTTCTGTTTTTTGTGATTGTTCAGGTCCTTAAATGTGAATATTTTCTGGATTCTTTGCTCCATAAAACAAAGAAAAGAAATTGAAGAGATTCACATGTTTAAAAAGTGAAACGTGCCATTGCAGACACAGAGTGAACTCTGCTGCAGCATGTGCTTCACATGTGAACTCACTGGCAAACATACTGTACATGAACACACATGTTCACCCCCCCATCTCTCTGTCCAACACACACACACACACACACGCGCTGCAGACGTATGTATCTATAACTGGAAGCAGGACATAATGTACCACAGTCTTTTTTTAAACTAACGTAAGTGTAAGACATGTGAAGAACATGTTCACGTCTTTATCTCACTGTTACACAGACTTTTGTAAAGCACTCACTCTCCCACACCAAAGTCCATAGAGAAAATCAGTGATTTAAACATCACACACACACACAGGAGCTTTTGATCCACTGCTGCCTCCATCACTAAGTTCTAAGGTCTTACTTTGTCTCTTCAGTGTTTGAAATCCTTTGTTCAGATTGACCTCAGTGACGAGGGGTGGAGTGGCTCAGTGGTTAAGACCCTGTGTGCAAAAGACTTCATGGTCGCAAGTTCTGTTTGTAATGTAATGACACAAAGTGACCACACCAGCAGAGGACCAGCAGCTCCTGTGTCCCTGTGAGCTAATCTTTCTGATTTTCTCTCTGGACTTTGGTGTGGGAGAGTGAGTAAATATGTTGATTTACTGTTGACAAGAACAGGATTGTTCAGCAGGTGTGATTGTGAAACTGAGCACTACCTCATGCTGCCACAGGAGGGCAGTATGACTTCATGAGACAAAGTCTGAATGTGCTGCTGGTAACATCTTCAGGTGTGTGTGTGTGTGTGTGTGTGTGTGTGTGTGTGTCTGTGTGTGTACACGTGTCTTGAAACTCAGTCTCAGTGAGTGATAGTGTCTCGTGTGTGTGTGTGTGTGAGCTACAGTTACCACCTGTTATGTAACACACTGACCAGCAGTCTGCCAGTGATTTATGAACTAAACCTCATCATAATAATAATAGTGAGTGTTTATTGTTACAGTCAGAGATAAAGCAGTGATATACTTATTTTTATAAATAGAAAACAAAAATATAGCATAACAAATGGATAACAAATATAGGATAACAAATGACGATAGTCGCTTGTTTTCACTTGTAAAAATATGTTTGTTTAAAAGTGGGTTCAAACTTAACTGCTGTAGATTAATCAATATGAAGGATTTGTATTAACAAAGGAGCAGAAAAATGAATGAGTGAGACACAGTAGAAACATGTCTGCCTGGTCTTTACTGACCTCTAGTGACACGTTCTGTGAACTACTGTGTTTACAATGATCCAACTGTGTGTGTGTGTGTGTGTGTGTGACATTTACAACATCATCTTCACCAGACTGAGCTCTCTGGCCATGTGAGAGGGATGATGAGTAATGAGAGTATGAGAGGCCATTTGAGAAATAATTCAGTCTTCACTCACATGTTACATCACACTCTCTCACAAACACTACTATAGTCACACACACTTACTATCAATTCAATTCAATTCAATTCAATTTTATTAGTATAGCACCAAATCATAACATACATGATCTCAGGTCTGTACATAGACAACATCAAGGAGAGCAGAGAAACACAACAGTTCACACAATGAGCAAACACTAGGCATCAGTGGAAAGAAAAAACTCCCTCTTAACAGAAGACGAAATCTCTGACAGAACCAGACTCAGAGATGTGCGGTCATCTGCCTCGACCTGTTGGGGTGAAAGGAAAAATGGGGGACAGTGGAGAGGTGGGGGACAGAAAGGGGGGAGAGAAAGGACAAGAGGGAGATGAGGGAGAGACAAAAGAGAGAGAGAGACCAGGAGCAGATACACAACAACTGTATCAGGTTACAAGTTTATACAGTTAATGATATTGACTTTTAATTATAGCACAATAATAGTGGTGATGATATGTATGATATGGATAGCCTCGAAAACTGGATCTGGATCCTGCAACCTGCAAGATGAGAATACAGAGAGAGAGAGAGAGGGAAGGAAGGAAAGACACAAACTAGGGAGAGAAAGAGACAAGGTTAATGACATATAAAAAGTCATAATCAAATGCTGAGTGTGAGAGAGTGAATGTGCGTGCACCACAGGAAAATCCCCCAGCAGTTTAGTTCTATAGCAGCATAACTAAGAGCTGGTCCAGGTTTCCCTGAACCAGCTCTAACAATAAGCTTTATCAAAAAGGAAAGTTTTAAGTTTAACTTTAAATACAGAGAGAGTGTCCGCCTCCCGAACTATCATTGGAAGCTGGTTCCACAGGAGAGGAGGAGCCTGGTAACTAAAGGCTCTGCCTTCCATTCTACTCTTACAGACTCTGGGAACCACAAGTAAACCTGTATTTTGTGACCTAAGTGGTCTATTAGGGTAAGACTAGGTCTTTCAGGTATGAAGGGGCCTGACCATTAAGTGCTTTGTACGTGAGGAGGAGGATTTTAAATTGAATTCTTTTTCTTTTTTTTTTTTTATATTTTTTATTTTTGTTTTGTGAGAGCATTACAATACAGCAATTACTTTCATTTCAGATAACAAACAATGGTATTTCTGCGACTCACAATTGAAATTTCAGTATACAAAACAGGAAACAAAATACAAAAAGTCAAATAAAAGTATACGTGAGAACTCAAACAAGTTGGGAAAGATAGCAAATAAAGAAATGTCCACCAGGGAGTTTTTTTTTTTTTTTTTAAATAAATAAAATAAAACAATTCACACTAGTCGTTAGGCCAAATAAAACATTCAAGAGTAAAGCATAAAAAAAATAGCATACAGGATCATCCATTCAATACTTCTGCCTGTTCTAAACTAACATATCTTACCCATTTGGACCACAATTCGATAAATATGTTTTTCTGTAGGCGAATGGAGAAGGTAATTTGTTCCATGAGGTAAATGTCACTTACTATACTTATCCACTCCTGTATTGTAGGCGGATCAGGGAGAAGCCAACGCCGTGTCAGTGCCTTTTTACCAGCAGTTATCATAATACGAAATAAATATTCATCAGCTTGCCTGACCTGTGAATCCGAATTTCCTAAAAATAATGTAGAAAACTGCATAGGTAGATTAGTATTAAACATGCTGCCTAATACTTTGTGAAGCTCTGTCCAAAAGGATTTAACCACTGGGCATTCCCAAAAAATATGCCAATGATTGGCTTCCCGGTGTCCGCACAGTCTCCAGCACACAGCTTCACCTCCAGCAAAATGTGCCTTTTGTTTTGGTGTAATGAAAAAGCGTATCAAACACTTCCATCCAAACTCCCGCCATACATGAGAGCTGGTACATTTCCACTGGGATTGGCAAACACTGAGCCAATCCTCCTCAGATATTGTTAGATTACCCTCTCTCTCCCATTTTTCCCTAACATATCCTGTACTGTGTGTTTTTTTAGACAGTAGACCCTTATAAATTCTAGAGATGACACCCTTATTCGATTTACTTTGGTAAGCATCAATAAAAATTATCAATATTGGGTCATTAAGATCAGTGTCCTTTCTGATATGTTCAAAGCGGTTACGTACCTGGAGGAATCTAAAAAAATCTGTTCTTTCAAGGTTACAGTCTTCTTTCAACTTTTCAAAGTTTTTAAATTGTCCCTTTTCTGTGAGAGAGTAGTAAGTCGTTATTCCTTTCAAAATCCATGATTTAAATCCCTTATCAATCGTGTTAGGCCTAAATTCCGGATCATAGGCACACCATTGAATTATCTGTAATTTATTACTTAATTTATACTCGTCTTTTATCATATTCCAGATTTTTAGCTGTGCTTTGATCCATGGGTTCTGTGCCTTGTCTATAAATCTTCCCAGATGTTTGTGCGGTAGTACTGCTTGTATTGGAGGGTCAATCAGAGTGGAGAGTTCGATATCTTTCCATCTGGCTCGAAAGGATGGGTTACACAAATTAATCAGGGGTTTAATCTGAGCTGCATAAAAATAGTCCTTAAAATTAGGTAGTGCCATCCCCCTTGCTTCTTTGGAAGTTGTAAAGTTTTAAACCTAATCCTGGGTTTTTTACCCTGCCAAATAAATCTGGAAATAATCTTGTCCAGTTCAGAAAATTGTTTTGAGGAAATTTCTACAGGGAGTGCCTGGAATAAGAAGAGATATCGTGGAAGGATATTCATTCTTACAGAATCAATTCTGTGACTGAGACTAAGAAAAGTTTAAATTGAATTCTAAACTGTGGGTGGAGCCCGTGTAGAGAAGCTAACACTGGAGTTATATGGTCTCTCTTTCTAGCTCCTGTCAGAACTCGTGCTGCAGCATTTTGAATGAACTGAAGGGTTCTAACAGACTTGTTAGAACATCCTGATAATAAGGAGTTACAGTAATCTAATCTAGATTAACAAAAGCATGAACTAGTTTTTCAGCATCCTGTAAAGACAGACTGTTTCTAATTTTCTGGAAATGAGTTATTTGTGAATCAAAAGACATTTCCTGCTCAAAAGTAACTCCAAGGTTCCTCACAGTGGAACTGGAAGCCAGGGTGATGTCATCTAAAGTGACAATGTGATCAGAAAGTTTTTCTCTGAGGTGTTTAGGGCCGAGTATAAAAGTTTAAAAGTAGAAAGTTACAGGTCATCCAGGACTTGATGTCTCTGAGACATTCCTGGAGTTGAACAACCTGATTTATTTCATCCGGCCTCATTGATAAATATAGCTGTTTGTCATCTGCATAACAATGAAAGTGTATGTTGTGCTTCCTAATAATGTTCCCTAGAGGAAGCATATATAAAGTAAAAAGTATAGGCCCAAGCACTGAGCCTTGTGGAACTCCACAATTAACTTCTGTTTGTAGTGAGGCTTTATCATTAACATGAACAAATTGGAATCTATCAGATAAGTATGATTTAAACCAGCAGAGGGCAGCACCTGTGATACCAAGAGTCTGCTCCAATCTCTGCAGTAGAATATCATGATCAATGGTGTCAAATGCAGCACTAAGATCTAACAGGACAAGTAAAGAGACTAGACCATTATCTGAGTTACTAACTTTAACTAGTGCTGTTTCTGTGCTATGGTTTAATCTAAAACCTGACTGAAAATCTTCAAACAGGCCATTAATGCGCAAATATTCACATCATTGATTAGCAACTGGCTTTTCTAAGATTTTAGAGACAAAGGGAAGATTAGATATAGGTCGGTAATTAGCTAAACTATCTGGGTCAAGGGTCGCTTTTTTGAGAAGGGGTTTAATAACTGCTATTTTAAACGTTTGGGGCACATATCCAGTTAATAAGGATAGATTAATTTGAGTTAATATAGAGCTGTTATTAAAGGAAACACATCTTTAAACAGTTTGGTGGGGATTGGATCTAACTGACAGGTTGATGGCTTAGATGATGAAACTAATGATGTTAACTCAGGGAGATCTATAGGGGAGAAACTGTCTAACTGTGCACCTGGTGCTTCTAAAGCTCTTGTGCTAGAAGATGAGTCAGTCCCAATATGAGGGAGGAGATGATCAATTTTTTCTCTATTTGATGTTATTTTATTCACAAAGATGTTGATAAAGTCATCACTGCTCAGTGTTAAAGGAATAGATGGTTCAGTGGAGCTGTGGCTCTGTGTCAGCCTGGCTACAGTGCTGAAAAGAAGAAGAAAAAGTTTTAAGCACCAACTCAGATAAGAACTCAGAGAACTCTGATAGGAACTCTGAATAAGGTGCAGGTGGACGATAAACTGTAAACAATAAATGTTTAATTAATCAAATATTTCACCTAAAGTGAGAGGTTAGAAAAAAAAGTAATTCCCATTAATCATCTCACCACCCCTCAAATTTCTCTGCTAGCCTTTTGGAGTGGCATGGGACTTCGGTTGTAAACAACTGGACTAAAATGAATGCATATAAAGTGTAAACAAGTTCCACCTCCAGTAGCTAAAACTGTAACATGCTGTTCCAACACTAATGCTTCACTATTAAAAATCTAAATATGTTATATATAATAATGTATCAGTCAGAGGGATCAAAACACTACTTTACCACAATACACTGAGCTGATAATTATGGACTTTAACTGTACCATTTTTCTACAGAGGACTTCTACTTAAAATTCAGTATTTTTACACTGTTGTTTTGGGAGTTTGGCTTAACTTAAGCTTATGAATATGTCTTTCATAAATGAAACTGTCCTGATTTTGTATCTTATCTGTCTTTCAGAGTAAGAGGTGATCAAGGGGTAGAAAACCTAGACATTGCTAGATGCATGTTTAGTGTGCGAGGATTAGGTCGTGGCAGCTTTATCGCTGGGAAAAGTGTCCACAACCAGAGGTAACTGAAAACCAGAGCTCACCTGTTTTAGAATTAGAATACGTAGAAGTCAAAAACCAACAAACCAACAAACAAAAAACACCTGATATTCCAAAAAATCCAATGCCAGTTTTACTTTGTTCTAAAACGTTAGATGAAAATGATATTCATTGTAATAACATTTATCAGGTTATCAAATCTATTAAATATTTCATAGTTGTTTTCAGATTTTACTTCAGTGAAAAGCCTCACATAGTCTTGTCTCATCTGTATCCCCTTGTCGCTTGTTTCTAGGGTGGAACGCCTGTGGAGAGACGTTTGGAGTGCTTATTTGCTTATTTGCTTATTTGTGCTGTCCCAGTGTGTTGTTTCCACCACAAATCCAGCAACCAGAACACCCACCAACATTGTGTGAGTATGATGTGCATTGTAACAGAAGTCAGACAGGATAACTCAAATTTCATTGTGGCCGTTTGTGCGTTTCTTTCTTCCTACACTGTTTTAGCTGATCCACTGAATAGTTACAAATATATAGTATCCTCATGTTATTCTTTGTACCTTGTTATATTGAAAATTAAATAGTAGCACTGCCAAAGCTCTGGCAAAAGGCAAAACAATAAACACATTTACATTCCTGTTAAATTGACACAATAAAAGCCTCCCGTTCATTTGTCAGCTGAAATATTTTAATATGAAAGAGAAGCAGCCAAGTAACTTTGAGTTCTCTTCCACATAATAACAAATACAGATTTGAGTGGAGGTGACTTGAATGCTGAAATAGAACAACTTTTAGTACCCATAACATTAGTCACAGTACAGTATTAACTTTTAATTTTTTTAATTTAATTTATTTAATTCGCAGTACAATTGAATGAGAAGCAACCAGGTAACTTCTAGAAGTAGTTGGTGCCTTCTAATTCAGTTGTACTGCAAATTAAAGAGCACTATGAAAAAACAATAGTAGTACACAATCTAAAACAAAGTTCCATAATGCAAAAACAGGCATTTGGGACAGAGACTGAATGATACAATAAGATCAATATTAACATTAACGTACACTTTAACTTATTCTCACCAGTTTTAACAAACCACATCACACTCTGTCAAATCTTGCACCTTACTTGACTGCAGTTTGCAGTAGTGTTTTGAAGGACTCATAGTCTTTGATGTGGGCGACTGGAAATGTGATCGTGTCAATGCAAGCATTGACAGTTGGAAAGCAAATACTATGAGTCGGCATGTCATTCATACATTCATGATTAAATTTCACAGTGATACTGAATTCCAAAAGGAGATGTCTGTGGGCGTGACCCGTAATCCACGGTATGACTGCGGACACAGTCAGGGTATCTTCTGTACGATCAGGGTGTGCATCTTTGTACCCAAATGTTTAAATGCACTTTTGTAAGTCGCTTTGGATAAAAGCGTCTGCTAAATGACATGTAATGTAATGTAATCTTGAAGTTAAGTTGTAACAAATCTGTCATTTTCTATGCCAACAATTTGATTGTGTTCAGTGTGTTTCAGAAGCCTGGGTTGGTTTGCTGTAAATGCTCATGTAATTTTTTGGAAAATGACTGTGGTACTTGTGATTTTTATTTATTCTAAACTGCACTACTAGTTAAAAAAGTAGACATCTGGGAGCTATCTTCTCACCAAAAAAACAGTTAGGCTAAGTAAAAAAGTACACAAGTATGGGATGTTTAGAGGGTAAATCTTTCAAGAGTTCAGAGCTTGTCCATGAATGGCCTGATAGGTGATAACCAATATTTTAAAATGAATCATGAAATAAACTGGAAGCCAGTGCAGAAAAAACAAGATCGGGGTGATACGGCATTCTACTACTTACTTTAAATTGAAGGTTGTACATACCTTCAAGTTCAAGAAGGAAGTCCTGAAAGTACGCCAAGATTTTCCGTTCTTTCACATGCTTACTTGAACCACTTGAGCTGAAGTTCGGGGCCAGATGGAAAAAAAAAAAGTAATCTGAGATTCCCTGATAATTACCCACTTAAGCAAGGGGTAAGCTATGGAAATACCATGTAGTACAACTTGTAAAAACCTTGAAGCTATACTGTACAACAGCATACCAAGTCATTGTCTCCAGCAATGAAGAGGCTGCAACATACTTCTGGCCTTATCTGTATCACTTTGATGAGGTTACTTTGAGGCCCTCACATAGTTGATGGAGCATGGGCATGCGTTTTGTCGTCACATGAAGTCGAATTGTCCTGAATACAGAAAAATTAACTTCACACTGTTGCCTCCGCGTAGCACTGAAATGGTTGGAAGGTGCGAATACAGCAATGTAAAAATCTGTGTCGGAACCCTGTCCTCTAGCTACTGGGGTCCCTCAGGGTTCTGTCTTGGGCCCTCTCCTCTTCTCTCTATACACCAACTCTCTTGGTTCGGTTATTCGCTCTCATGGTTTTTCCTATCACAGCTACACCGATGACACCCAACTCATTCTCTCTTTTCCCAGCTCCGACACACATGTAGCAGAACGGATCACCGCTCGTCTGACTCTGCTCGCATCCGCTTCAAGACTCTAGTGCTTGCGTTCCATGCTACAAACGGATCCGGTCCAGCCTACATCCAGGACATGATCAAAATCTACACCCCAGCCCGCCCACTTCGCTCTGCATCGGTAAACCGGCTCGTTGCCCCCTCACTGAGAGGATCGCAGAGGCACTCGCAGAACTCAAGACTGTTCACTGTCCTCGCTCCCAAATGGTGGAACGAGCTCCCCATCGACATCCGGACAGCTGAAAGCCTCCACATCTTCCGCCGCCGACTAAAAACGCATTTCTTCCGACTCTACCTCGACTAAGATGACAAAAAAAACCGAAAAAAAACGTATACATCACACTTATGACTAGCACTTCATAGTTTGGTTTACTTGAAGCTCTTACTTACTTCTAGCTCTTATTTGTACCCAAATGTTTAAATGCACTTATTGTAAGTCGCTTTGGATAAAAGCGTCTGCTAAATGACATGTAATGTAATGTAATGTAATGTCATGTAAAAACACTCTATTACAAGAAAAGATCCTGCACGAAAACTCCTACTACAGTAAAAGTAAGTACTATCAGCTTTTCTTAATTAAAGAATATAAAGTACAATATTAAACTATCATGAGAATGGAAATACCTGTCCTTAAGGCATATGAATTGGTTCCAGAAGCGTATCGCCAACAGTTTAGATACTGGGTTAAAGGGGATAAGCAGACAAATGTTGAATTTGTGCGTGACTTATCGACTCACTTTCACCTCTGGTGTGCCGCACAGAAAGTTACCACATTTGAGCATCTGTCTGAACTGATTATAATGGAACAAAAATGTTGCTCCTCAGCGCGTAACTGCCTATTTAAATGAGAGGGATCCAGCTACAGCACTTAGAGCGGCCGAGTTAGCAGATGATTTTGTTTTGACACACAGGAGTAGTTTCACTGAGATGCGTGCGCAGGAGCGGGGTTTAAAGGTAGTGATGGCGGCGTTACGTGCGGCCGAATCTACGCCAGCTGTTGTGCACCCTGAACGTTCCAAAGATGCCCTTTGTTAAAAAAATAAAAATGTGTTTACCCCAGGTCTGGCCGTGTTGTGCACAAGCGGATGAAACAAAGCCGTGATTGTGGATGACAGTGACAGGTCTTTTGGATGTGGCTGTGTATGTGAAGACGAGTCGTGTGTCAGCTGACCGGCAAACCGAACCAGAGCATAAAACACGCACCTTTGCAGCCTATTCCTGTGGTAAGTGAGCCCTTTGAGCATCTGATTATAGACTGTGTTGGTCCATTGCCTAGTGCTAAGTCAGGTTTCAAGTATTTGTTAACTGTAATGTGTCAAGCACTTGTTACCCTGCTGCTTATCCACTTCACCACTAAATCTGTTGTTAAAGCACTTTCTCAGTTCATCTCAGTGTTTGGGATACCAAAAGTCATACAAAGTGACTGGGGGTCTAATTTTTGCGCACATGTTTGCTCAGGTGTTGAAAACACTGGGGGTTAGCCATAATCGGTCCACTGCATATCATGCGTAAAGCCAAGGCGTGTTAGAGAGGTTCCATCAGACGCTTAAATAATTTCTGCGTGCAGTTTGCATGGAGTTAGATCGGGACTGGGAGGAAGGTCTCCCATGGTTAATGTTAGCGGCAAGAGAAGCAGTGCATGAGAGTACAGGCTTTTTTGGTATTTGGGCACTCTGTACGCGGACCGCTGACAGCGCTGAAAATATGTGAAAAGTTATTTGTGGCAGGGATGTTGGCTAAGGAGAAACTGGGGCAGTCTCAGACCAAAATGAAAGCTCTTTATGACCGGGGTACAGAGCGCCATGAGTTTAGTCATGGGGATCAGGTCCTGGCTTCGACACTGCTGGTTGAGCACAATATTGATATGGGTGAAGCTCAGCCGATTAGACAGCGATTTAAAGAACGCTCCGGCCACTTTTCAGCGGCTTATGAACAGGGTTGTCGATGGTTTAGAGGGCTGTTCAGTTTATTTGAATAACTTGGTTGTGTACAGTGACACGTGGCATTCTCATTTACAGAGAATAAAAGCATTGTTTAAGAGGTTGGCTGAAGCACAGTTAACAGTTAACCTGGCAAAGTGTGAGTTTGGTCGGGCGACTGTAACTTATCTGGGCCGTGTGGTTGGGCAGGGTAATGTGGTTCCTGTGTAGGCAAAAGTACTGGCAGTGTCTGAATTTCCCCAACCTACCACTAAAAAGGAGCTCCAACGTTTCCTGGGTTTGGTTGGCTATTACAGAAGTTTCTGTAGAAACTTCTCTGTGTTTCCGTTAACCGAACTATTAAAGTTTAAAGTTAAGTTTGTGGTCTACTGATTTGTCAGCAGGCCTTTGATAATGTCAAGTCTTTGCTCTGTTCTTCTCCTGTGATGGCAGCTCCTCAGTTCGACAGACCATTTGTGCTGCAGGTAGATGCCAGCCAGGTTGGGGCGGGCACCGTCCTACTCCAGGGGGGTGATGAGGCCTGTTAAGGCCGGTTTGCTTCTTTTCCAGAAAGTTTAATCAACATCAGGCAAACTATTCTGTGACTGAGAAGGAAACCTTAGCACTCATCTTGGCCTTGGCACATTTCGAGGTATATGTTTGTGGAACGGCACACCCTGGTGGTTTATACAGACCACAACCCTCTGACATTTTTGGGTTCCTTTAGATCCCCAAACCAGAGACTCGTCAGATGGTCGTTATTTCTACAGGGATATGATCTTGACATTCGTCAAATTAAAGGGCAAGACAATGTCCTCAGAGTTGCCTTGTCTTAGGCACCTCTGCTTTGAAGTAGTAAAACCTTGTCAGGGGATCAGTTTTTTGTTGTTGTGACCCTTAACTTTTCTCTGCATTTTTTCTCCTGCTCAGCCAATGTTTCAGTCTCTAAAATAGGCTTCCCGGTACCAGGTTGCGGAGTACTGGGGCAAGTGGGTGAGTTTGGGTTGGGATATGCAGAAAGTGAGGTGAGTGAGTGGTATCATAGACATCAGCAGCAGAAAGATTGCCATCAGAATCATATGTGTATGCACCTGAAGAGCTTGTCATCCAGGTCATTGAGCGAGTATTTGGGCATCTTTCCCTTTTCACCATCACCTTTTTTCTATCCCAGCAACCATTGCTATAATCCAGAACAAAGCAAGTCAAATCTTGGAGACTGTCAAACAAGTACAGAGGAACGTGTCTGATTATTCAAGTCATATGACTCTATTTAATTAACTGCTGTTATTCTGAAACGGAACACTCTGAGTTTAACATCTCAGGCTGAATCAACTCAGAGTTGTTTTTGTCAAGCCTGTTTGTAGAAGGCACCTCAGTTCAGAAGTCAAAGAAAACAAAACAGATTCAACAAGACCACAAAGAAAAGATACACGACCCACAAGTAATAAAGTGAAGGACAGAGAGATTAGACACCTGGTCAACAAATGCGTAGCAAAACATCCACAGATACGTGAAAGCGAGGCGAATTCTACAGATGAGATGGATGACTAAAGGAGAAGGAAAAAAAAAAAAGATGAATTGACCTCTATTGATTGGATCATTTTGTGACTTTTGGGAAGTTGAACATGCCAGGCAATAGACTGAGAGACTGCCACTCACAATGGAATATTATGGACACATGTACAGACACACATGGAGTCTGATTGACTGTCCAGAGCTAGACTACATCTCTGAGTGCTACCTGAGTGCTACCTGATGACCAAAACATGTTTTGGTCAAATGTCATAAGAAAAGAATAATTATGTATTGTACGATGATAATGGGGGCGGGACTAGACAAGCTTTTGCTTCTCCCACTTTCCCTTTCGTATTGTGTGAACTACACTGATGTGTGATGAGTGATCTAAATGTCATGACCGAAATAAATAAATAAATAAATTATTCTTCATTTTGGCAAAATGGCAAAAATGTGTCATGAATGTCCAGTACTTACCAGACAGAAATTCTTTTCTTGGGGCCCCTGTATCGATCCCTGGCTCACCCAGGAATGTAACTTTCAACGGATTAATTGGACTGCCATTTTTTTGACGTTTCCACATTTTAAGACCACATTCTCCCGAGACACACAGGTCTTGTCGGTGTCCACCTGAGATCTGACCCTCATGATGACATCCTCCTCACTGTAAGAATATATCAAATCTCGTTGTAAGACAGATATTGGGACATATGTTTTAAGCACATACAAAAGCATTATATTAAAATCTGTCCTCAGGACTATAACAATAAAGGCAATCATTATTGATCTTCACAGATAATCTGCAGTCAAAATTAGAGTGGTTGACTCCAGACCAGGTACACTTTCCTCCAGGATTTCATCAAAAATGCTTCCAAGTTTGCTCTTGCTTGTAGCCTCTACCCATGAGGTCTTCTTTGTTGGCTCTGAGGTAGATGAGCCCTCCCCTGCTGGCTGAGGCTGTTCCCCTGGTCTTCCTCATCACTTCCTCCATCTTCATGACCTCTACCAACAATACATCCTTTCCCTGTGTTGAGGTTTCTGCATTTGTGAAGTACCTGTAATGACAAAAATTTACATACAACATTGAAAGTTTTTCTACCCTCAACATCAAGTGATGAATCCAGTCTGAAATATGTATTTCTGTTTTAGATTTACAAGAGTAACACACACACACACACACACACACACACACACACACACACAGAGAGAGAGCGAGAGAGAGATTGTTTTATAGTTAGGAAACCTCACACACCTGTCTTTGTACCGTGGATCCAGTAGTGTGGCAAGTAGTATACTGGCTTGGATTCCAGGTCTCTGAAACGGTTTAGGTAAGGTTTATTGTTTTCTAGACAGGGACCCTTTTTGTTTGTTATTTTGGCCTTAGTCCACCCTGAAGCCTAGATCTTAGTTCATCCATTTTGTTGTCTTTTACCATACCTTTGTAAATAAATAATTCTTTTTTCAAATGTAGCCAGGTGAACATACGGGAGTGTGTTTTTTTGGTACCTGTTGTGTATGTCACTTTAAGAACCACCTGACAGGGAGACTCGCGAGACAGACCAAAACACGGAAGTCGGGAATCCCGCTAGAAAAATAGCGGTAACGGAATGAGAGGAATGACGGCGGTGTTGTGGGTATGGTCACTGTGAAAATAAGAGAGCTGATTTCGTGCTTCCGTGAGACAAAGTAGTATTAAGTCCATAGACGAGACGGTCGAGTTAAGCGGCTGACCAGAGTGTGCCTGCTTGGGTGTTGCAGAGGATCGGTGAGGGATCGGTTAGCGTTTTATTAACCTCCGTGCCGAGAGCGGACGCAATACTACAGCGGGTCAGCGTAAGTCACTTGGAATATGTATGTGAAATGATTGGGATCGTTCTGTCGTCAGGCATTGTTTAATTTATGAAACTGTTTATTGTGTTTGATCTTGTCATGAGGCCAGCCTCATGACAGTTTTGGTGTTTGTTTTTGTCTGCCTGTCACCTTCCCCTCCCCCCTTGCACTCTGTCACCTCTGCTGGACCTGCCTACCTCCCACTCCACACCTGCCCTGCTGCTGCAATCAAGCCACCTGGTTTCCATCAGCTCATCACCCAGTCTGCACTTAGTTCCTGTCCCTACCTTCAGTCTCTGCCGGATCGTCACTCAGTGTATACGGTTTGTTGGAAGAAGACTACTATTCGAGCTAACCTTTAGAAACTGTACTCTGTTGCCAGTCGGTGCAAAATTTAAACCTGTTTGTCTTTTGTTCAGTCCTTCCTGCCTGCCCGTCTGCCAGCCCAGCCATCACCTCAAGCCCTCCAGCCGTCATCCCCCCTCCCACGGACCAGCACCCTTCCTTCCCCGCATTCCCTCATCTCAAATAAACTTTTTCTTTCGTCAGTCAGAGTCTCGTTCTGGGTTTCTCGCTAAGCCGTGACAGAACGATCCGGCCATGCAGAACCCAGCAGACACTGACCCAGTCCGCCAGGCAGTCTCCCACCATGGCATATTGCTTGGACAGCACACCCTGGCACTGAAGGAGGTAATGGACAGCCTCAGAGAGCTCACCACCCGGGTGATGGAGATCCGGGATCAGGTGAATCAACCCTCCAGTTCCGAGACAAGGCCACCAGTCCCAACTCCAGCAGTGTCCACTTCTGTTCCCGTTAAGGAGCCCTGGGTTCCTCCCCCGGATCGATATGAGGGTGATTTTGGATTATGTCGTTCATTTCTGTTACAATGCAATCTTGTGTTCAGTCAACAGCCCCAGTCTTACTCAACGGAGCAGTCGAGAGTTGCTTACCTGATGGGGCTCCTGCGTGGAAACGCCTTGGCCTGGGCTGCTGCTCTGTGGGAGAAGCAGTCTCCAGTCACCGCTTCCTATGCTGCCTTTACCACCGAGATGAGGAAGGTTTTCGACCATCCAGTTTGTGGCCAGGAGGCCTCCAAGAGGTTACTCTCCTTGCGCCAAGGTATGCGTAGTGTGGCAGAATTTTCAGTTGAATTTCGTACCCTGTCCCTTGAAAGTGGCTGGAACAATGAATCTCTTCAAACTGTTTTTTGTCACGGATTAAATGATTCAATCAAGGATGAACTTGTTTCCTACCCGGAGCCCTCTGATTTTGAGGGTCTAGTCTCCCTGGCTATCCGCATAGACAATCGACTGCGAGAGCGGAGAAGAGAGAGGCAGCGGCGCCCACCCACTGCCACCCCAGGGCACTCTCCATCAGCCTCAGGATCCCGCGCGCACCAAGGTGAGGAAGGCTCAGTCCCTGGTTTACTAGGAAGGGATCCCTCACCTGAGCCAATGCAGCTGGGACGTTTCCATCTGGAACCCGAGGAGCGTCAGCGTCGCATGAGGAGTAACAGCTGCTTGTATTGTGGGAAACCTGGGCATTTCCTGGCCTCCTGTCCTCTTCGTTCGTCAAACAACCAGGCTCGTCAGTGAGGGGGAGAATCCTGTCGAGCCACACCTCCCTTCCTCTCTCTCCCCGACCCCGAGCACAAGCACATGCGACTTTGTCGTGGAAAGGTCAGTCCCTGGATTGTTCTGCTCTTCTAGATTCTGGTGCAGATGAGAGTTTCCTTGATGCCACTGTTGCCAAGCAGTTAAACTTGCCTTCTATCTGTCTGGATAAGCCACTAGAAGCAAGCGCACTAGATGGTAGACTCTTAGCCAGCATAACTCGGAGGACTGTACCAGTGCAATTACTTCTGTCTGGTAATCATCAGGAAAGCCTTAGCTTTTACTTAATTGACTCGCCTTCAGTCCCTTTAGTTCTCGGGCTCCCCTGGCTAGCACAACACAATCCCCAAGTTGATTGGAGGACAGGAGAGATCACCAGTTGGAGCCTTCATTGCCATGCGAGTTGTTTGCTATCAGCCCCTCCTTTTTCGGTGCCCAGTCCTGAAACCCTGCCTGAAGTCCCTAATCTAGCCTCCATTCCACCCGAATACCATGACCTCCAGACGGTATTCAGTAAGGAACGTGCTCTGTCTCTGCCCCCTCATTGTCCTTATGATTGTGGCATTGATCTCCTGCCTGGTGCTCCCCTTCCCAGTAGCCGCCTATACAGTCTCTCCAAGCCTGAGCGGGAGGCCATGGAGAGGTATATAAAGGACTCCCTGGCTGCTGGCATCATTCGTCCCTCCTCGTCACCCCTTGGAGCAGGGTTTTTCTTTGTTGGTAAAAAGGATGGGTCCCTCCGACCATGTATTGATTTTCGCCCGTTAAACAATATCACCATAAAGAATAAGTATCCTTTGCCGTTAATGAATTCTGCCTTTGACTCACTCCAGGGGGCCACGGTGTTCACTAAACTCGACCTCCTTAATGCATACCACCTGGTGAGGATACGGGACGGTGACGAATGGAAGACGGCCTTTAACACTTCTCTGGGCCATTTTGAGTATCGGGTTATGCCGTTTGGGCTCACCAACGCCCCAGCCGTCTTCCAGGCCCTGGTAAATGATGTCCTCAGGGACATGTTGCACCGTTTTGTCTTTGTTTACCTGGATGATATTCTCATTTTCTCTAGGAGTTTGTCAGAACATGTCCAGCAGGTCCGCCAGGTTCTCCAAAGACTGTTGGAGAATCGGCTCTTTGTGAAAGCCGAGAAATTCGAGTTCCATGCCTCGTCAACTTCCTTCCTGGGCTTCATCATCGCTGAAGGACAGATGAGGATGGACCCAGCCAAGGTAGAGGCAGTCCTGATTTGGCCCAGCCCTAGCAGTCGTAAGGCGTTAGAGAGGTTTCTTGGATTTTCTAATTTCTATAGAAGATTCATCCGAAATTATAGTCGTGTGGCTGCCCCGCTAACTGCACTAACCTCAACCTCTAAGCCTTTCCAGTGGACGCCCGCCGCTGAAGCAGCTTTCCTCAAGCTCAAGGATTATTTTACTTCTGCACCAGTTCTCATCCAGCCGGACCGGGAGAAGCAGTTTATTGTGGAAGTGGATGCTTCAGACATTGGGGTGGGAGCAGTCCTCTCTCAGCGCGCCGCCATGGATGGTAAGCTCCATCCTTGTGCATTTTTCTCCCACCGGTTATCTCCAGCAGAGAGGAACAACGATGTGGGCAACCGTGAGCTCTTGGCTGTGAAGCTGGCTCTTGAGGAATGGCGGCACTGGTTAGAGGGATCAGAACAGCCTTTTGTGGTGTGGACGGACCACAAGAACTTGGCGTACATCCAGTCTGCTAAGCGGCTCAACTTTTTTGGAAGATTTAACTTTACTCTGACCTACAGGCCCGGTTCTAAAAACACGAAACCTGATGCCCTGTCCCGTATGTTTGGGAGGGAGGATGGCCCCATCGAGCCCCCAGAACCCATCATCCCGGAGTCCTGTTTAGTCGCTGCGGTGTCTCTAAGGATTGAAGAGGAGGTAAAAGAGGCCCAACAGACACAACCAGACCCAGGTAATGGCCCTCCGGGTCGGCTGTATGTCCCAGACTCTGTAAAGCCCGCAGTACTGCAATGGGCCCATTCTTCAAAACTTACCTGCCATCCAGGGTTAAATCGAACACTTGCCTTCCTTAGACGTCGTTTTTGGTGGCCATCAATGGTTGCAGATGTCAAATCTTTTGTGTCTGCTTGTCCTGTTTGTGCACAAAACAAGTCTTCAACTCGACCCAGTGCTGGATTATTGCATCCTCTGCCGGTGCCCCAACGTCCCTGGTCACACCTGGCCCTGGATTTTGTGACTGGTCTGCCCGCCTCTGCTGGCAACACGGTAGTCCTTACTGTTGTTGACCGTTTCAGTAAGTTTACCCGTTTCTTGCCTCTACCTAAACTGCCCTCGGCCAAGGAGACAGCTGATCTCTTGGTCAGAGAAGTGTTCTGTGTGTATGGACTTCCTTCAGACATGGTTTCAGATCGTGGGCCTCAATTCACCTCCGCTGTCTGGAAGGCGTTCTGTTCCTCTGTTGGAGCCACCATCAGTTTATCCTCAGGATACCATCCACAATCTAATGGTCAATCTGAAGCTACCTCGGACCCTTCGGGCTCACCCTGTGTTCAACGTGTCTGCTGTCAAGCCTGTTGTCTCCAGTCCGCGAGTTGATAAAATTGCATTTCGTTTACAGTTGTTAATTGAATTCACCTATATGAGTTATTAATCAATGCATGTTGTTACTGTGAATTATGTGTTATTGAAAAATTATTAAACTGAGTGTGGCTAGAAATGTGCATTTTGTGTTTCTTGTTTAGAAAAGGAGACAGCCACTACTGTTGTTTGATTTTAGTGGTAAAAATGTGTAAAAGTGAAGTGATTTTATTTTATTTCATTTATTTCAATTTTTGTATAAGTCAATGTCACCCTCAAAATTAAACCCTTAATGCTGGGCTTTCTTTTTATTATATAAGTTCAGTCACGGAATAAACAACCCACAGGAAAAATTATTTTAGTGTCTGGTCGTCTCATTCATGATTTGGCCACACAAATATAACGGTAAAAATCGTTTGTGGTCACTTGGGACTTGGGGAAGATGAGGCCTTATCATGTTATGTCCTAGGCCCCCTAGACTGGGGCATAACACCACTTGAACCCAAGTAACGGGTGGTCTGCTGTTAAATTATTACAATATTGGGGAATTATTAAATTATCAGGACCTGCGAAATGAAGGATAACCTGATAATATAATAACCACCTGTTAATGTAATACCTTATTACATTATTGGTCAAAAGTGTATTACATTATTGGGAAATGCACTTTATTACATTATCGGGAAGTTATTACATTATCATGTTTTATTATTTTCAGTGGACTCAAGTGCAAATTTTTATTACATTATCAGGTTCTACAAGCTCCACCGCATCAGATGCTGATTAGCGTTTCTCATGCGGCACAAAAATTTCAGAGGGTCATGATCACTGTACACAACAATTTTATCTATGGCCCCCAGATAAATGTTGGACTGCAAGGACCAGGGCAAGCGTCTCCTTATCAATGGTGGAATCCCGCCACTGGTGATAAACTTTTTAGAGAAGTAGCAGATGGGGTGGCTGACATTTTCAGCACCATCTTGCATAAAGACAGCGCCCGCACCCTGATCGCTAGCATCAACCGCCAGGGAAAATGGTTTTGTGAACTCTGGTGCAGCCAACACAGGGGCAGAAATCAACAGTGCCTTGATGTTTTCAAAAGCCTTTTGGCACTGCTCAGTCCACTGATACTTTTGGGCTTAGCAAATCGGTCAGTGGTGCCACTACAGAGGAAACGTTTTCACAAAATCCACAGTAGTAGCCCACCATACCTAAGAATCTCCGGAGCTCTTTGCGATCAGCAGGGGCAGGAAAGTTGCAAATTGCAGAGACTTTTGCATCCAACGGCGCACTTGACCCCCCCGACTCTGCCTAAGTACGTTACTGTCGCTTTACCAAATTCGCACTTTGCCAAATTGATGGTAAGGTTGGCAGAGGAAAGACGGTGGAACAACAATTTGATCAATAAGCCTTGGCACTCCAAAGAGCCACATCATCTAGGTAGGCGTCACAACCTGGCATACCTGACAGTACGGTATTAATTAACCGCTGAAATGTCATGGGAGCATTTCGCTTTCTCAAGGCCATGACACGATATGAAAATCATCTAGCGTAACAAATGCGGAAATCTCCTTAGCCCTACTTGTAAGCGGTATTTGCCAATAGCCTTTAAGTAAGTCAAACTTGCTCACATAAACAGCTGATCCCACACGGTCGATGCAATCATCCAGCCTAGGCAATGGATAACAGTCAGGTTTTGTTACTGCATTAACGCGCCTGTAATCAGTGCAGAAACGGAAGGTACCATCGGACTTCCCAACAAGAATACACGGCGAACACCAGGCACTCATGCTGTGCTCAGCAATGTTGTTCAACAGCATGTACTCAACTTACCCAGTTTCACCGGATTGATGCGGTATGGATGCTGTTTAATTGGGACTGAATCCCCAACATCAATGTCATGCTCAATAACCTGAGTCTGCCATGGCACATCCCCAAAAAGTTCAGGAAATTCATTAACCACTTGCAGGATATCAGCCCTCTCAGAGATGGAAAGGTGAGGAAGGTGATCACCTAAAACCAAGAGCATCTCCATGTTATTAAGACGCCCCTCAATCACAGCACGAGACGGGCTACTCTCAAGCTCATCATTCCCCTCCACTAGAGCAGACATCAGCACCACACCATCCATAGACAGCGATGGATCCGACACCGGCACAGCCAAAGACAAATCCGAACAGTCAGAAGCCTCGTTTAAAATACGGCTTCAGCACGTTTACATGACACAGTCGGGAGTGGCAATCACATAATTGCGATCAGAAACTTTGTGCTTTACCTCGTATAGACCAGAATATCGAGCTTGCAAAGCAGATCCAGGAATGGGAAGAAGCACAAGTTCTTGGTCACCCACTTCAAAGTGGCGGACAACAGTTTTACGGTCGTACCACGACTTCATTTTATCTTGGGCTCGCTCGAGATTCTCTCGAGCCAGGTCATGAGCGGAAAACTGAAACATAATTTAGGATGTCCCTTGCAGGAGAGTCACTTAAAAACTGATCCTTCAGTATGGCAAAAGGACCTCGTGGAGCGTGTGAAAAAACAAGATCAGCGGGACTAAACCCAAGTGACTCCTGTGTCACCTCTCGACAAGCAACAGTAACCAGGGAACAGCATCTACCCATGCTCTTCAGTGTTTGGTGACCCTGGCTTTCAGGATGATATGCGCTGGAAACGTTGTGCTGTATACGAAGCCGTTTCAGCACGCGGGTGAACACACGAGATACAAAGTTCGACCCACGGTCAGTCTGGACAATCTTAGGCATACCGAACAGGGAAAAGAATTTGAGTAGCTCCCTCAGCATCACTCTGGCTGAAATCGTCCTCAGAGGCATAGCCTCTGGGAAACGGGGAGCAGCACACATCATTGTTAACAGATACTGATACCCCCCCCCATCATACTGATACCCCCCCCTCAGTATCAGAAACCCCAGGTATCAGTATCAGAATCAGACAAATCACAGAATGAATCAGAAGAATTTAAATCAACAGGAGAAGACAAGCCCTCTTTCCCATCAGAGGAGCTAGAACACGCTGCCATAGCACGCGTAACTGCGCAGGCAGGGAAAACATCAGGGTGTTGTTGTGTGCACTGATGGAATAAAGGCTTTACTGGAACAGCAACATGAGGCAACACTTCACCATCATTTTTCCACACATTTCCCCTGCCAATGTCATTCCCAAGAATAAAAGTTACATCTGGAATTGGCAAAGATTTGCAGATACCAACGGCAATGCTACCATTAACTACATTGGACTTCAACTCAATTCGATGGAGAGGAACCACAGCTGAGCCCATCTCAAAGCCACAAACAAGAACACTGGTGCTGGTCTTCGACTCTTCAGACATAGGTAGAACCCCTTCCAATAGTAATGACAACGCAGCGCCAGAATCGCACAAAATGCGCACTGGAACAGGATGTTCACCACCAGGCAAGGCCACAAAACCGTCACTGAGAAAAGGCTCGTACCCAGACTTGGAGTCGTTAGGAAATGCAACAAGAGATGATGGCTGTGGAGTCACTTTAATCAAACCTACGGCCTTAGCAGCCTGTTTCTTCTACAGAACGGGACATTCTGCCAACATATGTCCGGGCTTTTTACAGTAATAACAGATTCAGAATTACCGGAAGATTTACTCAACTTCTCGGTCTGACTATAGTGGGAAAAGTCAGACTTTCGCCCATCTTTAAAACAAATGTGATGGGTCAAGGCAAACTCATCTGCCATTACTGCAGCTTCCCGCAAGGTGTTGACCTGACGTTCATTCAGATATGTCGACACAGCCATAGGTATACAATTCTTAAACTCTTCTACCAACATTAATTCACACATCTTCGCCTGACTATTCACTTCCTTCGCAGAGCACCAGCGATCAAAAAGCGCTTCTTTCTCACATGCAAACTCCATATGGGTTTGATGCTCAGTTTTCTTATAGCGCCTAAAGCACTACCGGTACGCCTCTGGAACAAGTTCATAGCAGCGGAGAATAGATGCTTTAACTTTGTTGTAGTCTGCACTTTGTTATACAGACAGTGTACACCTCCTGAGCACGGCCAGTTGTCATTCCTGAGTAACAAACTGAAGCAACAGCAGCCACACATCTCTAGACCACTTAAGAGTCAATGCCACTTTTTCAAAGTGCAGAAAATACTTTTCTACATCCTTCTCAACAAACGGTGGTACGAGTCGGATGTTTTTTGAGTGTCTAGAAAAGCGCTATATAAATGTGATGTATTATTATTTTTATTATTGTTATATATCAAATGAGCTAGATTGAGCCAAATCAAGATTATCTTCTCTCGCCTTAATCTCTAAACGTCTCAACTCAAGCTGATATTCATCCCTCTTTAAATGCAATCGTTCTCTTTCGTTGTCAAGTTCCTTCTCTCGGATAGAAAGCTCTTTTAGCTTCTTTCATATCTACAGGTGGCAACCTACCTTCTTCAACAAGAACCTGTTTATCAACATGGCGCCCTCCGCGGCATACATGTTTGCGTCGTCTCCCCGGGCAACTACTTTGTTTTATTTATATTACTGTTTGGATTTGCACCCTAGATTTTAAGTTTGGCAATGCTGCAATTAGATACAACAGAGATGCGCTTTTGGAGAGTGGTTTAGCTCACCATGAGCTCACTTTCAGCTTGACGGACTTTAACTTTCTGTTCGACTGTGAAGTTCGGTCCATGTTACGTGCACGCTCCGCTGCATTTGCCTCACGCAACGCTGAGGACTACAAAAAGGCCAGATATGACCTGCGTAGGTCCATCAGAGATGCCAAGAGGCAATACAGACTGAAGCTGGAGTGTTTCTACTCCACCACAGATTCCCATCGCATGTGGCAAGGACTGCAGCACATCACTGACTACCACCAGGGGAACAGATGGGCCACAACCAGCCAGCCCTCACTACCAGATGAGCTAAATGAGTTCTATGCCCGCTTCGAGGCCCTCAACACCAACCAACAGAGAGGACCACTGACCACGGAGCGTGCACAAGCTAAGCAACAGCTAAGGTGCGTACAGCTCTGAGGAGAACAAATCCATGGAAAGAAGCCGGCCCAGACAACATCTCCGGGCATGCCCTCAGGGTCTGTTCATGGGAACTGGCTGATGTGCTTGCTGATATCTACAACCTGTCACTAGCACAAGCTGTTGTTCCTGTCTGCTTCAAATCCACCACCATCGTTCCCCTCCCGAAGAAAAACATTGTGACCTGCCTGAATGACCATCGTCCCATTGCACTCACCCCTATAGTGATGAAGTGTTTCGAGAGGATAGTCATGACACACATCAAAAAGAACATCCTGGACATCTTGGACCCTTTACAGTTTGCGTACCGTCAGAACCGGTCCACAGACGATGCCATCAACACTGTCATTCACACCACCCTCACTCACCTAGAGGCCAAGGATACATACGCCAGACTGCTTTTCAGAGACTACAGACTCAGCGTTTAACATGGTCATTCCCTATAAACTCTCTACTAAGCTCCTCACTCTTGGTTATCGTAAAGTTTGCGGACGATACTACAGTCATCGGCGAGAGGTGGCAGAACTTGTGGCCTGATGTCAGGACAATAATCTCTCCTTGAATGCAGAAAAGACCAGGGAGATGATCATTAACCCGAGAAGGTAGACAGTGCAGCACATACCACTGTGCATAGGTGAGACAGAAGTGGACAGGGTGAAAACCTTCAAATTCCTCGGGACTTACATCAGCGAGGACTTCACTTGGTCTCACAACGCACAGCAAAGGATTAAAAAAGCCCAGCAGCGACTGTACTTCCTGAGAAAGCTGAGGAAATTAGGCATGTCATCCAAAATCCTCAGCAACTTCTGCTGCACAGTCCATCTCTGGAGCAGTCTTCCACTCACTTCAGGACATCTACTCCACCAGGGCCACCAGAAGAGCCCACAACATCATCAAAGACAGCACACACCCAAAGCACAGACTCTTCACGCTGCTGCCATCAGGCTGACGCTACAGGAGTCTGAGATCCAAAACCACAAGGATGACAAACAGTTTTTATCCACAGGCCATCAGACTGGTGAACAGCTCCCTCATCAAGACCCACCCCTCCCTCACATCCCTGAACTGATCTACACACACACACACACACACACACACACACACACACACACACACACACACACACACAGAACTGATTAACATACAAACACTGCTGCTACTCTCTGTACTGTCAATACTTATCATTTCTTCCTAGAATCAATCGTGCAATATTGTCCTTGGATCTGTTCTAAGATTCCATTTTTCATTTTAATTTTAATTTTGTTTTTGTCTTGCATTTCTATACTTGGTTTATTTAGTATTTCAAGTGTTTACCTTAGTTTAAGATCACTCTTAAACCTAAGTTTATATTTTCAGTCTGTACATTTTTTAACTTAAATTTTATTGTAGCCTTTTTAAAATTATATTTCTGACACTGTTAAGTTATATATATATTTATTTCATTTTTTCTCTCTTTTTTTGTGACCAGGGAGTAGTAAGAATTTCATTGTGCAGTGTGACGTCTTTCTTAATTGAACATATGACAATAAACCTCTTGAATCTTGAAGAAAATGAATTATTATTGACTTAACAGTGTGTTTTAAGCGTTTTTCCGAGCTACTAAGCTCAATGTCAAATGCAGTTGCCACCTCTAACAGTTGAAATCTTCTGCCACCGACGTCATGGTGACAATCAACAACAAACAAACTAACAAACAAACAAGCAAACAAACTCGAATGGCTGCAACCAAAATGAAAAACTAACAAGTGGCCATCAAATCCCCTAAAACGACCACAACTTCCTCAAGCAGGCCCTTTAACCACACCACAACTTGTAACAGGAGAATCACAGATTTAGACTAATAAATATGGGTAAAACCCACAAAATCACAGCAGCCCAAAGCGTAATTCAATACAGATCAACCTGTTACAACACTGCACTCACAGTGCACAAAATTACTACTAAAGCAACATCTAGTGAGCACCAGATGACTGGATGCTTTGCAATTACACCTCAACAACCACCAAGACAAAAAAAAACTAAACTCACCCTCTCTCTAGTCTTCAGTGGGTTCCCTACCTGGATTTACAGTTTAGTTTGTGAGAGCGCAGCAGACCAATTACACAGCCAACTGCAACCCACCGATAACAAACCGAATAAGGATTACCACAATTAAAAAAAACAAACTAAAATAACAAAGTGACGGAGTTAGACATTAACCAATTAATGTCTAACCATAACCAGTTAATGTCTAACCATAACCAGTTAATGTCTAACCATAACCAATTCATATGTAACTATAACCAGTTAATGTCTAACCTTAATGATAATAATAATTTTCAAGCACTTTTCTAAATACTCAAAGACACCTTACATAACATAAAAGCAGCTAAAACAACATCAAATGGTAAAAATCACAAAGAAAAAAGAAAAAACACAATGGACTGAGCTAAACATTAAAAGCAATTTTAAGAAGGTGAGTTTTTGTCAGTGACTTGAACATTGGAAGGTCGGTGCAGTCGCAGATCTGTTTGGGGAGTGAGTTCCAGAGGGAAGGGGCTGCAACGGAGAAGGCTCTGTCATCCCAGGTTCGGTGCTTGGTCGTGGGAGGTGGAGTCAGGAGGTTAGCATTGGATGAGCGGAGGCTGCGGGATGGGTTGTGGCGGTGGAGCAGGTCAGTGAGGTAGGAAGGGGTCTGGTTATGGAGTGCTTTGTGAGTGAGGAGGAGGATTTTGGATTGAATGTGTTGTGGGACTGGAAGCCAGTGGAGGTTCTGGAGGATGGGGTTGATATGGTCACGGGTGCGGGTGAGCAGACGGGCAGCAGAGTTTTGGATGAATTGGTGTCTATTAAAGGTTTTGGATGGTGAGCCGTATAGGACGCTATTGCAGTAGTCGATTCTGGAGGTGATGAAGGCGTGGTTGAGGGTTTCTGCAGTGGAGGAAGAGAGTGATGGGAGTTGGGCATTGTTTCTGAGGTGAAAAAGGGCAGTTTTGGTGATTTGTTTTAAGTGGTCTTCAAAGGAGAGGTTATTGTCAAAGATGACTCCAAGATTGCGACTGTGAAGGGATGGAGACCGGGTGGAGGTGTCGACAGTGAGGGAGAAACTGTGAATGGATTTGGAGATGGATTTGGGGCCAATGATGATCATGTCTGTTTTGTCACAGTTAAGTTTGAGGAAGTTGCTGTGCATCCAGGATTTAATGTCAGTGAGGCAGTTGGAGAGAGTGGAGTGAGTGGTGGAGGTAATGGATGAGGTGGAGATGTAGAGCTGCACATCATCGACATAGCAGTGAAAGTTGAGTCCATGGTGGCGAATGACGTTGCCAAGGGGAAGCAGGTACAGTATGAAGAGGAGAGGACCAAGCACTGACCCCTGGGGGATGCCTTGGGACAGCAGAGCGGTGGAGGAGGTGCAGTTGTTGATGTGAATGAACTGTCTGTTGGTGAGGTAAGATTGGAGCCAGGAGAGGGCAGTGCCGGTGATGCTGAGGGAAGATTCAAGGCGGGAGAGAAGAATGGTGTGGTTGATGATGTCAAGGCTGCAGTGAGGTCCAGGAGGATGAGGATGCCAAGTTGACCAGAGTCTGCTGAGAGGAGGATGTCGACTTTGAGGAGGGCTGTTTCAGTACTGTGTTGTGAACAGAAGCCAGATTGGAATGGTTCGAACAGATCATTTGAGCAGAGGTGGGTTTTGAGTTATTTGGCGACAATGCATTCCAATATGTTAGACAGAAAAGGGAGACTGGAAATGCGCCAAAATTTTGACATGATGTCGGGGTTGAGTCCAGGTTTTTTGAGGATTGGGGTGACAGCAGCCAGTTTGAGTGAACGGGGTATTGAACCAGAGCTGAGAGAGGAGTTGATGATTTCTGTGATGAGTGTGGAGATAGCTGGTAAACAATCCTTGATGAGGTGGGATGGGATGGGGTCAAGGACACATGTTGATGTTTTCATCCCAGTCACGATTTTGGACAGCTCCCCTGGTGACCCAGGGGAGAACTGAGACAGGGGCTGAGAGGTGTAGGGGGGAGGAACAAATGATGAAGTGGGAGCGCAGACAGTAGTGGCATTGTGAATAAGTTAGTGGTACTGTCACTGGGTTTGAGAAGTTTATTTACTGTGGAGAAAAAGCCTTGTGGTTGGTGGAACCAGAGTGTATGAGGTGTGAGTAGTAGGTGGACCAGGTAGTGTTAAGATCTTCTTTATACAGCTGAAGGTAATCTGTGTAGGCTTGTAGATTAACAGTTAGACCAGTTTTCTTATGGAGTCTTTCAAGCTGACGCTTACGGGATTTCATTTTGTGCAGATCAGGAGTGTACCTGGGAGCAGAGTTAGTGAATGAGATAGATTTAGTTTTGATGGGAGCCAGCTGATCGACACAAGAGGAGAGTGGTTTGTTGTAGTACTGTAGTTGGTGAGGTCGGAAGGGTTGTCATTCAGCAATGGGGGAGAGGAGGATATTTTGCTGGCAAGAGAGGCTGAAAGGACAGGAGTGGAGATGAATTAAAGATTTCTGAAAGAAATTGTCCGTTTGTCCTTGGTTGTAGGAATGGGGAGATCAATATTCATGATAATTGCCAGGTGATCAGAGATGTTGTGGTTGAGGCTGGAGAGGTGAGGTATGATGAGACCAGTAGAGCAGACCAGATCCAGGATGTGACCAGCAGTGTAGTAGTTCCAGGAATTCAGTGGCGGATTTGCAGTTAGTGTCAATGTGGATGTTGAAATCTCCCAGGAGCAAAATCAGATGGTGAGATGGCAGATAACTGAGTTAAGAAGTCAGAAAATTCGGAGAGAAAGGAAGGATTTGGTTTGGGGGGGCGGTAGATTATGGCAGTGACCAGAGAGTTTGAAAGTGATGTGTTCAAAGGACTGAGCAGCAGGGATGGAGATGGTGGATGTTTTAATGTCCTTTCTGTACACTGCAGCGACACCACCTCCCTGCCCCTCAGGTTGGGGTTTGTCGATGTATGTAAATCCGGTGGGTGTGGTTTGTGCCAAGTTTCAGTGATACAGAGGAAATCCAGGTTATTGTCAGTTATGAATTCATTTAAAATTAGGCTTTTATTGTTGAGTGAGCGGGTGTTGAGCAAAGCAAAGGTGATTGGTTTATGATGGGTTGAGAGGACCGAGGAAGGGGGCGTAGATTAGATAGGTGCACGTTTCCTTTGTTGTGATGAAGTAGTGAGGAAGTTGCGGTGTGTGAACAGGACTAGATGGATGGAATAGAGTTTGGGGTTGAAAAGTAGTCCAGTTTCTCGGAGGATGTCAATGCAGTCGGGACGGAGGTGGTTGTTGAGTGAGTGGAGGTTGTCGGTGGAGTAGAGTGGTGGCATGATCCAGGTGTGAAGCGCCAGCACAGAGCTAGCGCTAGCTTGTACCCAGAAGCCGGGTGTCTGTGGATGAAGAGATGAAGAGATGACATGTACCCCAGCAGTATCCACGGAATAATCCACAGCATAACCACAGCAGAAAGCCAATATTCCGAAGAGGAGGAGAGTTATATATCTAACCTTAACCAGTTAATGTCTAACCCCATTATGTTACAACCAGGTACCCTAACTGCAACACAACCACGACCAGAGTCAAAAGGAGCATGTGTCTAGGGGTATTTATTTACAAAATAATATTCAACAGGGAATTTGAAGCAATCATGAATGTGAAAACATAACAAAAGCAGGAAAATGGCAGGCGCTTCAGATGAGAGAGAGAGCCTCACACTGCAGAAGACCTGCTCTTATAGATAGTGACTCCACCCCAGTTAATGTCTAACCCAGGGGTGTCAAACTCATTTTTGTTCAGTGGCCACATACAGCACAATGTGATCTCAAGTGGGCCGGACCAGTAAAATAATAGCATAATAACCTATGACCAACAAGAACTTAATTTTTACAAAACATGACATTTCTTGAGAAATATAAATGCAATTTCAACAATATCATGCCTAAATTTACTATTCACACATCACACTGGATCTATAAAGGCACAAACATTTAGTCACAGGTATCTGGAAGAGAAAAATATTGCATTTGACATTACGTTTAGATTGTAATCGTAGTGTGAAATTTTAACAAATTCATCCTGTGGGCCGGATTGGACCCTCTGGCGGGCCGGTTCTGGCCCCCGGGCCGTATGTTTGACACCCCTGGTCTAACCTTTACCATAACCAGTTAATATCTAACCATAACCAGTTAACGTCTAACCTTAAACAAGTAATGTGTAACCATAACCAGTTAATATCTAACCTTAACCAGTTAATGTCTAACCTTAACTATAACCAGTGTATGTCTACCCTTAACTATAACCAGTTATGTCTAACCTTAACTATAACCAGTAAATATCTACCCTTAACTATAACCAGTTAATGTCTAACCTTAACCAGTTGATGTTTAATCTTAACGATAACCAGTTATTGTCTAACCTTAATCAGTTGATGTCTAACCTTAACCAGTTAATGTCTAACCTTAACTATAACCAGTGAATGTCTAACCTTAACCATAACCAGTTAATGCCTAACCTTTACCATAACCAGTTAATATCTAACCATAACCAGTTAATGTCTAACCTTAACTTTAACTAGTGTATGTCTACCCTTAACTATAACCAGTTAATGTCTAACCTTAACTACTGGAACTGCAGGTTTTTTTTAACCCATATTTTTAGCTCATTTTCTGTTTTCCTCCCTCTGATAAAATAAAACAGTTTAACGACAACAGTTCAGTAACTAGTAATAACTAGTAATAACTTGTTATACAGTACCAACACTAATGTCCTGTCTCTCCAGTCTCCAGTGACATTATATCAATTATTAAACTCCATAAAAACTCCATGATTCAGGCATTATGTTGTCTTCAGTATCAAACCTGTCGCTCTGACTCCTGGCATCTGTTACCACAGTGAGTGAAGGTCGGGTGTGTTGTTGCCATGGTGACAGCAGCTCTGACTGACAGGTGTGTGTGTGAATGCCTGAGGTCTCAAACACACACACTCACCCACTTCATTTATTAACAAGTAAACTTGGTCAAATTCAGGTCACAGATCCAGTTTGGTTTGCTCTGTAATAATGGACTTAATTCTTCAAACTAAACTAAACTAAACTAAATAATCTGAACTAAAAACTAAACTAGAAACTAAACTTAATAATCTGACCTAAAAACTAAACTTGAAACTAAACTAAATAATCTGAACTAAGAACTAAACTAGAAACTACACTAAATAATCTGAACTAAAAATTAAACTGGAAACTAAACTAAATAATCTGAACTAAAACTAAACTGGAAACTAAACTAAATAATCTGAACTAAAAATTATACTAGAAACTTAACTAAATAATCTGAACTAAAAACTAAATTAGAAACTAAACTAAATAATCTGAACTCAAAACTAAACTAGAAACTAAACTAAATATAAACCAAAAATTAAGTCTAATTATTTGTGTTAATTACAGTTTATTTAGTGTAATTAGTGTGTGATGGAGCGGGCCCGTCACTGAGTGAGGGCAGTTTGCGTGCACACCTACACACACCATACACACGCGCACACACGTGTTGGACATTCATGACTTCAGGGGACATTGCATTGACTTACATTCATTTTCCTGGAGACTTACTCTAACCTTAACCACAATTACTGGCCTAATCCTAACCCAGACCCTAACCTCAGCCTAACCTTAAAACATATCTTCACCTTAAAATGTAGACATTTACGTTGTGGGGACTTGATTTTTGTCCCCACAAGGAAGACAAGTCCCCATAATGTGACTGTGTAAACAGTTTTAGGTCCCCACAACATTTGTAATACCCGCACACACACACACAATCACACACACACACACACTGCACCCATGGACTGTATATTCACGTGTTGAAGATGGACATTAATTCATGTATATATATATATGTGTATATATATATATATATATATGAATATACAGTATATGTATGTAGAATTTTACAAAATAAGACATTAGAACTTAGTGATGGAGGCAGCAGTGGATCAACAACTCATGTGTGCACTCTCTGTGGACTTTGGTGTGAGAGAGTGAGTGGTTTACAAAGCGACGTGTGTGTGTGTGTGTGTGTGTGTGTGTGTGTGTGTGTGTGTGTGTGTGTAAAGTGTGCATGACTGGCACTGATGCGTTCAGGGACTCTAGGGCTTTAGTGTCACGGGCCTGCAGCAGAAATGAAAGACTGAGCTCAGATAAAAGAGACTGCCTGAGTGTCACACACACAGGGACCAGAATCTGCTTGATGTTTGAAGTAACTCCTGTGGGGGAGGCGAGGGGGTGGGTTTATGAGTGATAGTTAATCTGAGTGTCTGCAGGATTCTCTCAGTGAGAGTTAATCTGAGTGTCTGCAGGATTCTCTCAGTGAGATTTAATCTGAGTGTCTTCAGGATTCTCTCAGTCAGAGTTAACCTGAGTGTCTGCAGGATTCTCTCAGTCAGAGTTAACCTGAGTGTCTTCAGGATTCTCTCAGTGAGAGTTAATCTGAGTGTCTTCAGGATTCTCTCAGTGAGAGTTAATCTGAGTGTCTTCAGGATTCTCTCAGTGAGAGTTAATCTGAGTGTCTTCAGGATTCTCTCAGTCAGAGTTAACCTGAGTGTCTGCAGGATTCTCTCAGTCAGAGTTAACCTGAGTGTCTGCAGGATTCTCTCAGTGAGAGTTAATCTGAGTGTCTTCAGGATTCTCTCAGTGAGAGTTAATCTGAGTGTCTTCAGGATTCTCTCAGTCAGAGTTAACCTGAGTGTCTGCAGGATTCTCTCAGTCAGTTAACCTGAGTGTCTGCAGGATTCTCTCAGTGAGAGTTAACCTGAGTGTCTGCAGGATTCTCTCAGGATTCTCTCAGTGAGAGTTAATCAGAGTGTCTGCAGGATTCTCTCGTGAGAGTTAATCAGAGTGTCTGCAGGATTCTCTCAGTGAGAGTTAATCTGAGTGTCTGCAGGATTCTCTCAGTGAGAGTTAATCAGAGTGTCTGCAGGATTCTCTCAGTGAGAGTTAATCAGAGTGTCTGCAGGATTCTCTCAGTGAGAGTTAACCTGAGTGTCTGGGGATTCTCTCAGTGAGAGTTAATCTGAGTGTCTTCAGGATTCTCTCAGTGAGAGTTAATCTGAGTGTCTTCAGGATTCTCTCAGTGAGAGTTAATCTGAGTGTCTTCAGGATTCTCTCAGTCAGAGTTAACCTGAGTGTCTGCAGGATTCTCTCAGTCAGAGTTAACCTGAGTGTCTGCAGGATTCTTTCAGTGAGAGCATTTTCAGGCCACTACCATGTAGCCTGAAAACCGACTATGGACTGGCAAGGGACACAACAACCCGGCTGGAGGACGATGGGCCACACCGAACATGCCGCAATGAATTCCCTAGTGTCCGCATCAGCAGAGGGTCACCATAAGTGTCTCTTTAATAAAGACAGCGTGCGACTAGAACCGGGGTGACATGCAAATTTGGAATTGTGAACCCATTGCAAAACTTTGACACGGACAGAATCTGGCACGAATAGTCTGGTGGTCCATTACCCGCATCCGGCTGACTCCTTTTGAGCATCCCTAACTCTGGACACGATCTCCCAGGTGACCACTGCACCACACAAGTGGGAAGTGCAGTCATGTGACATCTCGGGAACGTGCTACTGTCAGGGAGCCGTACGATGTGAAAACTTTATGAGAAATGTAAATAAATGAAGGCAATGATGGGTTTTCTTTTACATTTTTTAAAATATTACAACAAAACAGGTTTTAGTTATTTATTCGTCACTCATTAGGATTTATTTTCAAACTTATTATCGATGTATTAACAAGCTGCTGTGTGGATTCATACTGACATCGTTAACACAATAATATATAAAATCCCGAGTCATGTGACAGTTTATCAGTGAATGGAAGAAAACAATATCATTCCTGTAACAACACATATAAACTAATATTCACTGATCATTTTAACTGTAATGACGTCATTATACTTCTTACTTTACTGTATTTACTATCGTTGGTTTGACATTCATTTACAAATCCATGGTTTAACAACATCCATGTAGATGTTGACCGTGATAGTCTTAGCTGCGCATTTAACTCGCTGTTGGAATCAATAGGTTTTATTCAACACGTTAATAAACCAACTCATTGCCTTAATCACACCCTCGACCTTGTTTCAACTTATGGTATTGATATTGATAATTTAAACATAGTTCCTCAAAACCCTCTCCTTACTGATCATTATTTACTCACATTTAACTGTTCAATAATGAACTACAATAACATAAATAAGAAATACTGTCTGATAATAATATGAATACATTCAAAGAGACAGTGCAACCTTTATTTAACTCGGTGCCATATGTCAGTACATCTGAAGGTACCTTTTGTGATTTTACTCCCGCCCTCATAGATAACCTTGTTGACAGTACAGCAGCCTCACTGCGTACTACATTAGATCGTGTTGCCCCTCTGAAAAAGAAAGTGGTGAATCAGATGAGACGAGCACCATGGTTTAACTCCAATACTCGTGCTCTTAAACAGACGTTACGTAGATTAGAAAGAAAATGGCGTTCCAGTAACCTAGAGGAACTTCATATAGCCTGGAAAGATGGTTTTGTAGCTTACAAAAAAGCCCTACACAAAGCTAGAGTTGCCTATTATTCTTCTCTAATTGAAGAAAATAAGAATAATCATAGATTTCTTTTCAGCACTGTAGCCAGGCTGACACAGAGCCACAGCTCCACTGAACCATCTATTCCTTTAACACTGAGCAGTGATGACTTTATCAACGTCTTTGTGAATAAAATAACATCAATTAGAGAAAAAATGGATAATTTCCTCCCTCATATTGGGACTGACTCATCTTCTAGCACAAGAGCTTTAGATGCACCAGGTGCACAGTTAGACAGTTTATCCCCTATAGATCTCCCTGAGTTAACATCATTAGTTTCATCATCTAAGCCATCAACCTGTCAGTTAGATCCTATCCCCACCAAACTGTTTAAAGATGTGTTTCCTTTAATTAACAACTCTATATTAACTCAAATTAATCTATCCTTATTAACTGGATATGTGCCCCAAACGTTTAAAGTAGCAGTTATTAAACCCCTTCTAAAAAAAGCGACCCTTGACCCAGATATTTTAGCTAATTACCGACCTATATCTAATCTTCCCTTTGTCTCTAAAATCTTAGAAAAGGCTGTTGCCAATCAATTATGTGAATATCTGCGCATTAATGGCCTGTTTGAAGATTTTCAGTCAGGTTTTAGATTAAACCATAGCACAGAAACAGCACTAGTTAAAGTTAGTAACTCAGATAAAGGTCTAGTTTCTTTACTTGTCCTGTTAGATCTTAGTGCTGCATTTGACACCATTGATCATGATATTCTACTGCAGAGATTGGAGCAGACTCTTGGTATCACAGGTGCTGCCCTCTGCTGGTTTAAATCATACTTATCTGATAGATTCCAGTTTGTTCACGTTAATGATAAAGCCTCATTACAAACACAAGTTAATTGTGGAGTTCCACAAGGCTCAGTGCTTGGGCCTATACTTTTTACCTTATATATGCTTCCTCTAGGGAACATTATTAGAAAGCATAACATACACTTTCATTGTTATGCAGATGACACACAGCTATATCTATCGATGAGGCCGGATGAAATAAATCAGGTTGTTCAACTCCAGGAATGTCTCAGAGACATTAAGTCCTGGATGACCTGTAACTTTCTACTTTTAAACTTTTATACTCGGCCCTAAACACCTCAGAGAAAAACTTTCTGCCCACATTGTCACTTTAGATGACATCACACTGGCTTCCAGTTCCACTGTGAGGAACCTTGGAGTTACTTTTGACCAGGAAATGTCATTTGATTCACACATAAAACTAATTTCCAGAACAGCCTTCTTCCACCTGAAAATTAGAAACATTCTATCTTTACAGGATGCTGAAAAACTAGTTCATGCTTTTGTTACATCTAGATTAGATTACTGTAACTCCTTATTAGCAGGATGTTCTAACAAGTCTGTTAGAATCCTTCAGTTAATTCAAAATGCTGCAGCACGAGTTCTGACAGGAACTAGAAAGAGAGACCATATAACTCCAGTGTTAGCTTCTCTACACTGGCTCCCCATACAGTTTAGAATTAAATTTAAAATCCTCCTCCTCACGTACAAAGCACTTAATGGTCAGGCCCCTTCATACCTGAAAGACCTAGTCTTACCCTATCATCCTAATAGACCACTTAGGTCACAAAATACAGGTTTACTTGTGGTTCCCAGAGTCTGTAAGAGTAGAATGGGAGGCAGAGCCTTTAGCTACCAGGCTCCTCTCCTGTGGAACCAGCTTCCAATGATAGTTCGGGAGGCGGACACTCTCTCTGTATTTAAAGTTAAACTTAAAACTTTCCTTTTTGATAAAGCTTATAGTTAGAGCTGGTTCAGGGAAACCTAAACCATCTCTTAGTTATGCTGCTATAGAACTAAACTGCTGGGGGATTTTCCGTGGTACACGCACATTCACTCTCTCACACTCAGCATTTGATTATGACTTTTTATATGTCATTAACCTTGTCTCTTTCTCTCCCTAGTTTGTGTCTTTCCTTCCTTCCCTCTCTCTCTCTCTGTATTCTCATCATGCAGGTTGCAGGATCAAGATCCAGTTTCCGAGGCTACGCTCATCGTCACCATTATTATTATTTTGTAATTAAAAAGTCGATATCAGTAACTGTATAAACTTGTAACCTGATACAGTTGTTGTGTATCTGCTGCTGGTCTCCCTCTCTCTCTTCTGTCTCTCCCTCATCTCCCTCTTGTCCTTTCTCTCCCCCCATTTTCTGTCCCCCACCTCTCCACTATCCCCCATTTTTCCTTTCACCCCAACCGGTCGAGGCAGATGACCGCACATCTCTGAGCCTGGTTCTGTCAGAGATTTCTTCCTGTTAAGAGGGAGTTTTTTCTCTCCACTGATGCCTAGTGCTTGCTCATTGTGTGAACTGTTGGGGGTCTCTGCTCTCTTTGATGTTGTCTATGTACAGTGCCTTGAGATAATGTATGTTATGATTTGGCGCTATACAAATAAAATTGAATTGAATTGAATTGAATTGAATTGAATTGAATTGAATTGAATTGAATTGAATTGAATTGTTTAGAGACTGAAGCTAACGTGACATCAGTATTCATGAAATCCGCTTGTGCACATCAGTAGCTTACTCCCATCATGCCTTTCACTTGTAACCCTCTCAAGTGACGAGGAGAGGTGTTCTCCGTTTTGCCATTCCCAGCTAGTTTTATACAGTAACTGTTTCAGTCACAGCACATGTCTCTCACACACTGCCTTTCACTTCCAGCTCTGAACTAACGTAACCACAATGGGCGGGGCGTGCTCTTCAACGTAGCGACGCAACACTACCCCCTCCCAACAAAACCCCTCGCCCTGATGGACGACTAAAAGACAACATTTTTATCCACAAACACACATCAACTTTTCCTCCCACCAGTCCCCTAACCCCATTGTGACCACTCGTAATCCCCCAAATACCTCAGGGCTCTCCTCACCCTTCCGTACAGGGGTTCTGTTACTCCCGGTACGGAGAGCCCAGTTAGGCTTCCTGCTGCTGGTGAGGAGGAGGCCCCTGCAGTTGTAGCAGTGACCCCGGGTCCGTCTGGGGTGGGGGAAGGCTAGTCGGTATCTGTGACCCCTGCACCCGGAAGGGTGAGGAGAGCCTTGAGGTATTTGGGGCCAACCTGTCTCGGTGCAGCACCACTTCCTTAAAAGTCGAGAACGCGGACGGCTCGTTCACATAGCCGTAAGGCATCATGGGGGGTAACACTACCGCGCATGCTATACACAACCCGGAAATAAACGCGGAAGTCAGAAACTTTTTTGGCATATGCGCTGGGTGAGCAACTCCATAGGAATGAACGGAACCAGAGGGGTGGTTCTCTATCCAGTTCTTATAATACATCCATGGTCTAGGCTCATACACCCAAACCAATTCCCCCAGCGCAAAATCCCGCCCCTGCGACCTGATATCATAGTTTCGCTTCTGACGCCTGTCTTCAGGCAGTCCTGGAGGCGCCCGGCATCTTCCAGACCAGGAGGAGCATCTCTGGAGCATCTGGCGGCTGGAGGCTGAGATTGGGGTAAATTATATTTATCACAGAGATCATTAAATGTAGCAATTAAGCCCTTTAAATATAGATCTGAAAAACGAACCAGACCTCTCTCTCTCCACAAAGAGTAAGCTGTGTCTGCATTGGAGGAGGGAAATAAATATTTTTTCCAAATAGGGCTTAATGGGTTGGTCTGAGAGTTTGAAATTTTGCCTTGATTGTTTCCAAATTTTCAAAGAGGAAAGTACAATTGGGTTTTTAATATAACTAGGATAACGAGAAGCCAGAGGAGCACAAACCAGAGCTGCCAGAGATGAGGGATGGCAAGAGGCATCTTTCATTATGCACCAGCTTAAATTGGGAGAATTACACCAGGCATGGATTTTTTGAAGATTGGCAGCCCAATAGCAGAATAATAAGTTAATAAGAATAATAATAAGCCCCCATCTGATTTGCTTCTTTGGAGTGTTGTTCGGCATGCTCTTGGGTTCTTACCAGCCCAAATAAATTTTGAGATAATTTTGTCTAACATATGTATAAATTGGAAGACACTGAAGAAGAAACAAAAAGAATATTCATTTTTATAGAATTGATTCTGCCTATCAAAGAGAGAGGGAAAGAGTCCCATCGCGCCAGATCAGACCTGATTTCCAGGATAAGGATATAACCATTTCAGCAGCTTGGGACGTGTTAGGAGATAGCACAATATTGAAAAGTCTTCTAATGTTAGATGATATTTGGCGACCTCTAACAATTCAATTCAATTCAATTCAATTTTATTTGTATAGCGCCAAATCATAACATACATTATCTCAGGTCTGTACATAGACAACATCAAGGAGAGCAGAGAACCCAAACAGTTCACACAATGAGCAAACACTAGCCATCAGTGGAGAGAAAAAACTCCCTCTTAACAGAAGAAGAAATCTCTGACAGAACCAGACTCAGAGATGTGCGGTCATCTGCCTCGACCGGTTGGGGTGAAAGGAAAAATGGGGGACAGAGGAGAGGAGGGGGACAGAAAGGGGGGAGAGAAAGGACAAGAGGGAGATGAGGTAGAGACAGAAGAGAGAGAGGGAGACCAGCAGCAGATACACAACAACTGTATCAGGTTACAAGTTTATACAGTTACTGATATTGACTTTTTAATTACAAAATAATAATAATGGTGATGATAAGCGTAGCCTCGAAAACTGGATCTGGATCCTGCAACCTGCATGATGAGAATACAGAGAGAGAGAGAGGGAAGGAAGGAAAGACACAAACTAGGGAGAGAAAGAGACAAGGTTAATGACATATAAAAAGTCATAATCAAATCCTGAGTGTGAGAGAGTGAATGTGCGTGCACCACAGGAAAATCCCCCAGCAGTTTAGTTCTATAGCAGCATAACTAAGAGATGGTCCAGGTTTCCCTGAACCAGCTCTAACTATAAGCTTTATCAAAAAGGAAAGTTTTAAGTTTAACTTTAAATACACCATGTTTGGTCTAAAGAAATTATATTTGGTAGACAAGGGTCCAAACGACATGCTAATACTTTGGCTAGAAGTTTTACGTCTGAATTTAATAAACTTATCGGTCTCCAGCTGCTACATTCATCTAAATTCTTGTCTTTCTTAGGAATGAGGCAGACTGACGTTTAAGTTGGAGGGCAAGGAGACGGCTGGCTTTGTCACTTTGTCTATTACTAGGTTCAGGTCTTCTCCTAAAATGAGACGATGATTATCCAAGTTGGGAATCTTTGAAAAAAGGGACGTCATAAAATTTGGGTTGTCCCAATTAGGGGCGTAAACGTTTACCAATACAACTGAGGTCTGATATAAATAATAATATAAATAAATAAATAAATAAATAGATCAGGGGAGAACTGGATACATTTGTTAATAATAATAGCAGAACCTCTGGATTTACTATTGAAAGCTGAATGGAATATTGGCCCAACCCATGGTTTACGCGTTCTGCGATGATCATTTATTTGGGTCTCCTGAAGGAAAGCAATATCAGTGTTAAGACCCTTTAGGTGTGAAAACACTTTGGATCGCTTAATTGGGCCCCCAAGACCGCGAACTTTCCAACTACCAAGACGGATACTTGACCCACTCAGTCCTCTCCGGAGAGATACTTGGACAAACCATTAATCACTTGTGAATGATTAATAAAGATATTAATAAGAATGGTAGGATATAAATGAGCTTCGTGGTTAAGAACCAGATAAGCATCACGGTAGCATCCAGATGAGGTGAGCCTTAAGAAAGAAACACAAAAAACCTCCCAGCATCTAAAGAAAAAGCATACATTCCTCCAAGAACACTTTGGCCAGTGCTGGGCAGAGTAGATCATGCCGAATCGTATCCCTTCCTTAAAAAGCAAGGATTTCACCTGGTTGAAAGCAGCTCGCCTCTTCACCACTGCAGCACTGAAGTTCTCGTAAAACTTGATGTTATGACCCCGATAAGTCATGTCCTTTGCCCAAAAGCAACACTCTCTCATTGTCGATGTAACGGTGAAAGCGCACTATCACAGGGCGGGACCCTTGACAAGGTTTGGGTCTGAGGCTACGATGGGCACGGTCCAGTTCAGGTGGGGAGTTCGAGTTCCTTGAATAAATCTGCCATGAATTGTCTCGGGTTGTTACCTTCAATGTCTTCAGGAAGCCCAATCACTCGTAGATTCTGACGCTTTGAACGAGACACCAAGTCCTCCACGGCAGCCTGGAGAGCACCTTTCTCTTCCGTTATCAAGGTTAGCTTGGAGCGTAGCTCCACTACGTCTTGCCCCAGGCTAGTGATATTGTCCGAGTGGGTTGAGAGGGCCGTTCCCATCTCCGAAATTGTAGAAGTGTGTTTAGCCACGGTGGTGGCAATAGACTCAAGAGCTGAATTAATCGGGGCGCGGGCCGCGTTCGAAGAGGCGGTGAGCTCAGCTGTTGTGCTTTTCCTAGATTTCTCCAGTTGGATGATGAGTGTTTCCAAAGTGAGAGGGGAAGGCCATGTCGCCATGTTGCTAGCTTCCCGACCAGAGAATGGGAGAGTCTGCTGTTGTGCTTGACTTTTCCGAGTTTGTTTACTCATTCTTATGCAGATTCGACGCGACGTTCATTAAAGTAGGTAGTTGCAACCAAAATATACTTGAAACTACGATGTAATTAACAAATTTTCACTAAATAGTACGGAGGTATGCCCCACACGTCTGCCCTCTACATCGTTAAACCGGAAGTCCCGTCAGAAACGTTTTTGACATATGTGCGAGCAACTCCATAGGAAGGAATGGAGCCAAAGGGGCGGAGCTACATCCAGGTCTCATAATACATCCATGGGTTAATGACATATAAAAAGTCATATTCATGTGACAGAGTGCAGTCTAGGTCTATAGCAGCATAACTAAGAGATGGTCCAGGTTTACCTGCCTGCCATTCAAGAAGGTTCTAGCTCACGCTACACGACACACCCCCTCACACGTGACGCTCATGCTGGTGATGAAGAAGAAGGATGAAGAGAGAGAACTGAGAGTTTATAGTTACACTGACACAATGATGGAGGAAAAGGTAAGAATGGATAAAGAACAATGTAAGTCAATGTCCCCTCAATTCATGAATGTCCAACTGTGAGTGCGTGTGTGGGAGTGTGTATGTGTGTGTGTGTGGGAGAAAGAGCGTGTGCGTGTGTGTGGGAGTGTGTTCCTGTGTGTGCGTGTGTGTGGGAGTGTGTTCCTGTGTGTGTGCGTGTGTGTGGGAGAGTGAGACTGTGTGTGTTCGGGGTAGAGTGAGTGGTTTACAAACGTCAGTTTCCTGTTTGTTTCATGACTTCACGGTCTTAAGTTCAGAGGTGATACCGGGTCTGGTACCAGTTCAGTCCAAGTGTGTGTCGTCTCTCTGCAGGACACACACTTGGACTGAACCATGAAATAAAGTAGTTCATCCACTTATTTTATATGTTGTGTGTGTGTGTGTGCATTTAAATTATAGAAGCATCAGTTTTTATTTTATTTTAACACACTCCCGCTCTCTCTGGCATGTCACTCATCATATCTTCTTTTCTGTGATTGGCTTGGCTCTTCTGGGTGGGCGGAGCTTGGGAGACACGCGCAGGCTGCGGACGGTCAGTGTGCAGCATGATGCTGATCCTCAACAGAGAGAGAGCGCGAGCTTCTTCTTCATCAGTCTGGACCTGAAGAGTCTCTGGACCTGGAGAGTCTGGATCTGAAGCTCTTTTTGTAAACACCAACTCTTTTGATGAAACCATGACTAAACCTGAGACCGGACCGGTTCTCCTGCTGAACCTCGTGCTGCTGCTGACTCTTGTCTCTCCGGTCTGTCTCTCCGCGCCGCGCGGACACGCAGCGCGTTATTTAGGCCAGATAGCGGAGAACTGTGCGGCGGGGACTCCGGTGGACGGAGTGACGCTGCAGGACACTGGCGGCTGCTCCAGGACGAACCTCGGCACCAGCCTCACCGGAGAGTACGCGACACATTTTCGGCTGGTTTACCACCGGGGACACCTTGGACAGCAGGGACATCTGGGTCTGGTCTCCGCTAGAGCGTTGGACCGGGAGTTTATCGCCGTGTACAAGCTGCGGGTCGAGTGTGCGCGCGTGCCCGCACTTGTCCAGGTCACGGTGTCCGACCTGAACGACAACATCCCGCGCTTCATCGGCGGGAACGTGACCGTCGAAGTGGACGCGCTGACGCCGCGCGGAACAGCACTGACCCGCTTTGGCGCCGAGGACGCGGACGCGGAGCGGAACGGACGCGTGACTTTTTACGCGTCGCCGGAGTCTCACCTGCTGCACGTGCACGCGCGGAGCGGACAGGTGCTCCTGGTCGGCTCGCTCCTGGGTCTCAGTCACGTGACCCTCCGCCTGTTTGTGAAGGACGGTGGTGACGCGCCGCTGACAGGTGAGCCCGTGTTCCTGCGCGTGCATGTGTGCGGACACGGAGCGCACAGGAGGAGGGAAACCCGGTCTGTGTCTGAAGAGCAGAACTTCACCATCACGGTCCCGGACCAGGCCAGAGTCGGGGACCTGGTGTTCACGGTACCGGACCACAGGTTCCAACAGAGGTGGTTCCAGGTGACGTCAGAGAAGGAGGAGGAGTCACCGGTCCAGGTGGAGCGGGACTCCGGGCGTTTGTACCTGGCGCGCCCTCTGCGGGAACCGGCCCAGG